>NC_142119.1:10378166-10678500 GCF_056152115.1 Neolamprologus brichardi
GGGACAGGGGGCTGGACGGGCTCCTCGGGCCCTCCAGCTGACGGGACAGGGGGCTGGACGGGCTCCTCGGGCCCTCCAGCGGACGAGACAGGAGGCTGGACGGGCTCCTCGGGCCCCCCAGCGAAAACAGTCTCAGAACCAGTGGGCACTGGAGCCCCTGGCAGGGATGGATCAGAACCAGCAGGCGCGGGGACCTCTGGCAGGGATGGATCAGAACCAGCAGGCGCACGGGCCTCTGGCAGGAACAAATCAGGACCAGCAGGCGCACGGGCCTCTGGCAGGGATGGATCAGAACCAGCAGGCGCACGGGCCTCTGGCAGGGATGGATCAGAACCAGCAGGCGCACGGGCCTCTGGCAGGAACGGATCAGAACCAGCAGGCGCACGGGCCTCTGGCAGGAACGGATCAGAACCAGCAGGCGCACGGGCCTCTGGCAGGGATGGATCAGAACCAGCAGGCGCACGGGCCTCTGGCAAACACAAGGCTGCCTGCAGCTGCACCGAGCATTGACTCAGCTCAGGCAGCGACAGCCGGGTGCAGTCCTCAGCTGGCTTCTTTACCTCCAGGGGTCCAGAGTCAGCTGGGGGCTGAAACCCAGCCTCTGGGGAGGCCCTGGAGTGCATCTCAGTCTCACAACTGGCCAGCTTTTGAGGAAAGTTTGCAGGATTGTGTGGTTTGTCTCTCTGCATAAAATACTTAGAAAAAGAGTCCAAAACGGGAGGCAGAGACGCAGCCTCCTGTACAGAGGGAGTCGGTGAAGACGGAGCTGGCGCAGATGACTGGGCTAGTGGGGATACCGGGGGCCGAGCTGAATGCGGCTGTGCAGCTAAACGAGCTTGCGGCTGTGCAGCTAAACGAGCTTGCGGCTGTGCAGCTAAACGAGCTTGCGGCTGTGTAGCTGGCTCAAAAAACACAGCCCCGGTGCAAACAGTCACACGGTCTGGCGAAACAGACCGAGTGTCTTTTCCACTCACCACAGCCTGCAGCGCTATAGTCCTAATATCTAGCTGTGGGGTGACGCGCCGACGGCGCGATCGTCGCCTCCTCCCTGCGGACGACTCCGGCGGGCCGGGCAAAACCTCCGGCGGGCCGGGCAAAACCTCCGGCGGGCCGGGCAAAACCTCCGGCGGGCCGGGCAAAACCTCCGGCGGGCCGGGCAAAACCTCCGGCGGGAGAAGCTGACGTGGCTGTTCCGGGGCGGCCGTAGTCCGCTGCTGCTGGACACAGTCTGTGGATTCCCGGGCTTGCACCACCTCCCGGGCTTTACGCAGGTTGCGAATTAAGTCCGAAAGTCCCTCGAACTGGCAGAGGTAGGAATTCCCTTCCAGAATTGCCTCGATGGCTTTTAACCCCACCACTTTCGCACTTGCGTTGGTGGTGTGGGTTACCCAGTCCATGAGGCGTTGGATGCGTGCGAGGTCGCTCTCCCCAGACAAAGCTGCTGGATCCATCTTGTGGTCGGCTCGTACTGTCACGGCTGGCGGGGTGAGCCGTGTGGTGTGGAGGAAACGGAGGACCCAAAATGCAGACAGCCGATTTGATGATAAGAGTGAGGGTTTAATTTACAGTGTACAAATAACAGAACTGAGGGCAGGACAGAACATAAACCTAAACTGGGTGAGCTAAATAACAACCGGATCATACAAATGGGGTGGGAGGCAGAGAGACACAGACGAGGAACAGACACCATGAAACACAGACGAGCCGACGAGGAGCACAGGCAGACACGCACTATAAATACACACACCAGGTAATTAGGAAATGGCAGACAGGCGGGGACACAGCTGGAACTAATGGACATAACGAGACACAAACCTACAAAGTAAAACAGAAAACACACAGACTGTTTTACACAACCAACTGGGGACACGATCAGAACGCAGAGGAGAGACACAGGTAGGGAAAATAAACACAACCAAACCCCAACCACCAGAATAAACTAGAAAATACTAATAACAAAACTCAAAGCGCTGGGTCACCGACCCAGGACCATGACACTTTTGACAGTTCACTTTTCGGCCGGTCCCTTCTGCCGTATTTTGCGGCAAAATTATCCACACCCACCGCCGCGCTATGAATTGTGGGATATATGGGACCACGAAGCGTGCACCGGACCACGCTTGATATTTGGGGAAATCGACGGCGCATTTGGAGTATGCATTTGAAGTACACTTCGAATTGGGACAGCCGTCGTCGCGTGGCGGTGACGTAACCGCACTTAAAATGCGTACTTCAAGCGTGCAGACCCTGAAATGGGACACAGCATGGGAGACACTTCAATGACGTGGAAGCGGAGCGGCCAAAGAGTAAACTTTCAAAAGTAAGTTCTGAATATTATGTCACTTATTTATGTGCAAATGTTTAATAATGAGGAACATTAAAACATTACTGTTGGCCACATGCCGGCAAAGTTATGTGACATTAGCGATGTTTGTACTTCCAGCCTTTGTTTTAAAGTCTTTACTTTATACGCCGTTCGATAGTCGACCTTAATCTTACAGAGAATGTGATGATTTTGTGGATAATTAAAGTCAGTCATATATCCACAAACACAACAGGCTGAAAGTCAGTGATGCTGCTCGGTTTGCAGTCCTGAATATCACGGCACAAGCAGGATTCACTGCACTGTTAATGTTAGCTATGTTATATTGCTGCCTCTGTTCGGTGGTGTTGAGCCAAACGGACTTTAACGTGAGTTTGAACGAGCTGACGGTTCACTCGTTAAGCTGAAAGAAAGATGCTTTAATCACAGCGGTCACACATGTGTCCACTGTACCATCTGGGAACTCTTCTTGTTTAGCACTCGTAATAACACAAACACTAAATCCTCCTGTTTGTAGCAGTGTATACACCTGAGACTGTCACCTGTCTGTCTGTCCTGCACTCTCTCTCTGTTTCTTTCTCTCTGATTGTGGAATAAAATGATGAACATGTATTTATAAGTTACACTTGTGTTTGAATCCTGCAGCTTATCGCACATTTGATTTCCATGTGTGACGACTGCAAGTGTCCAGAGTGAGGACAGACTGAGGGACCCACTGCTGCACATCATCTGTGAGGCTTTGCACCCCCGATGATCCACAAGGACAAACTCAGCAGTGTGTGAGGAAGAGGAGGAGGAAGAGCCAGCAGCAGCTGACAGATGGAGAGAATAGACAGACTGTTCCCTGTTTGTGAAGGACTGCTAGGAAAGTTTAACATAACTAATTGTCTGTCCTGAATCAGTCTTATTAGGTAATGTTCAAATAATTTGATCATTCCAGTGTTTTCAGTGTGGGAGAAAGTACTCAGGGCCTTCAAGTTACACACTATGAAAGGCAGCAACAGGTTTAATGTTCAGAAACCTAAAGTATGTATCAGCAGCAGAATGGAGCTAAAAATAATTGTTTGTTTCAGTTCTATGAAGCTTTGAGTATTTTGGATTAGTAGTACTACTGTGTTTGTTGCATCATATCGCTGTAATTGTTTATATGCTTTATATATTCTGAGTTAAGTTGATCTATAGTGTTACATCATATTCTATAAGGATGTTATGTGTTTGTATACTTTCTGCCCAGTTTGACCCATTTAGCAGAAGTCAGCCTGTTTAAGGCTCTGATGTCTATTCTGTATGACTTAAAGCAGTTATGACATGGTCTGATTTTCTCACCCAATAAAGGAATATTTAATATATCAGTCTACTCTTCATTCTATCAGAAACAGTTATCACAGCTCGTACATTTGCTTCTTCCACACATATATAAGCATTGAGCCAAATTTAGTAATGCCAACATATTAAAAGAACAATATTTGTCTCCTATACATAATACATCTATATATACACTGTCACAGATACTTGTCTTTAAGTGAAGATTTAAGGTGATAGGAAATATAAATAAATGCAACTTGAATCTTTACTGAAGCTCAGTGTTTGACACAGAGTTCACTCACATGTGCTGTACCAGTGTACCTGCACATGTGATGTGACAATAGAAGTGATTTAATTTGAGAGTTCAAACTCACTGCTGTAATAACTTATAATGATTAACATAATAACTATAATATTGGCCATCTCATATTTACACTGACTTTAGTCTCATGAACAGCATTAACTATTTGTTATTTACTAGCTACTCTTATATGACTGTTCAGTGCAGAAAGGAAGCCCAACAATCATGTTTTACAGTCCTGTGGTCTCAGCCTCAGATACTTATTAAATCACACAAAGCTCGTGTAGAAACAAACAAACAAATGAACAAAATATGTTCTCCTTCATTTCTGTCAACCACACGTTTCCAGCTATCATGGTTGCTAGGCAACCTGGGCAGCGTGACGGAGGCTAGACCGTCCCATTTCACAAGCCTCGCACTTCCGGCCTTAGCGGTCTTTGAGTACGCGGCCCTTGAGGACCGTTGAGGCTGCGTACTTTAAGGCTGCAGACCCTGAATTGGGAAACAGCAATTCAGGGTCTGTAGAGATTGACTACAGCAGAAATGCGGCATTTCTTGTGATCATACAGAATCTTTTTTCTATATGAAGGAAGTTCTATTCAACGGTCTTGGTAAAATGTATGTGGAGGGGTAGGAAATCCCAGATCACTGTGCCAGCAGTATTGTATTAAAAACCCTTTTGCTGAAAAGTATACATACAATGACCTCTCATATGCCAGTGTGTATCAAATGCACCTGGACAATAACTCTATAAGTAACACTTGTAAAGTGTTTTTGCTATTGAGCCTTCAGAGTTTACAGATAAGCCTGGCCTTTATGTTTTGCCTGAAGATACCTGTGCCTATAGATTTCTTCCCTGGCTCTCCATTGCCCACCAGTCGGCTATATAGTCTTTCAAAACCTGATAGGAAGGCAAAGGAGTGCTACGTCACTGACTCACTAGCTGCAGAGATCATTCAGCCATCCACGTTCACTCGGGTGAAGGGTGAAGAACAAGTACCCACTAACGCTGTTGTCCTCCGCTTTTGAGTTATTGCAGGGGGCCACTGTTTTCTCTAACCTGGACATGTGTAACCACCACCTAGTTAGGATATGCAAAGGAGACCACTTTGTGTATCTGAGGTATCAGACGAGTATCTCGCCATGTCGTTCACAAATTCACAGATTCACCAATGCTCCTGCCGTATTCCAAGGACTGGAAAATGAAATTCTGAGATATTTCATTATCCACTTTGTCTTCCTCTCTCTGGATGATATTCTTAATTTCCCTAAGAATCTCTCTGACCACGTGAACCATGTCGGTCTCATTAGTGATGTGTTGGTCACGAACGAAACGGCTCTTAAAGCCGGAACTTTGACGTGAACGACGCGAGCCGGCTCCTTATTGGGAGCCGTGGTTTTTTTCTTCTTTCTCTCACCCTCTCTCTTGCACTTTTTTTTCTGCTTCACTCCACATGCGAGCCTTGTGCTTTGCGCCTGGAAAAGAGGGTCAAGAGCGCATCTTCCCCGGCAAAAAATGAGACCCCATCATCAAAAAGAAGTCGCCCGGCAGACTCCCCTGGCACAACATCGCCTGCCGGCAACACATTACTGACTTCCTGGAGTCAATTGGCATGCGACTGTCCAGCTTCTATACGAGGAAATTAAATCCCTGAATGCGCCATAGTTCCGGAATGTTCGGAATTCCAGAATGCGCCACGGTTCCGGAATGTGCGGAATTCCGGAATGTGCCATAGTTCCGGAATGTTTGGAATTCAGGAATGCGCCATGGTTCCGGAATGTTCGGAATTCCGGAACTATGCTCATTGTCAGCAGGCTCACTGTCAAAAGACTCATTGTCAACAATGAGGTATGGTATTGTGTTGTGTGGCAGCTTAAATATGTGTTTTGCAACATTATCACTGGGCATTAACTGTTTTTTGTGCTCTGCAGAGTAAAACAGAAAATGCCTGTTACTCCACAGAGCACACCAGAAAGTCTTCAAATAATGGGAATGAGTTCTACCCCAGAGCCCCTTTCACAGCTGTCAAGTACCTCTACCCAAACTAAAATATCTAGGGGGGAGCAAGAACGCGAGGACAAAGAGGATTTAATAGCAGCCTCTGATACCAAGGCCAATCTGAGTGCTGACAAAAATGTGCAAAATAATCATGCAAGTTCATGGTCTAGTCTGGAAACGGGATCAAATAACAAAGGAGACTGAAGAGCTGCACTCACAGGTCAGTGACACTGTGTATAGCTGTCTTTGTTTAAAAAAAAATATCAGTAAAAGTTTAATCTGTCTGCCTCCCTGTACTACTGAAGGGTAAAGTGTGAGACAGAGGTCTGGGGGAGTCCAAAATTCCAACTTCTCTCCACCTGCAACTAAGTAAGGCATCATGGCTAATTAATTGGACAAACGATTCTCTGTGCTTCTGAATCCCCTGACTCTCCTCTCCTTTTGTTACAGTGCCCATGACCTGCCACAGTTTCCCCCATCAAGTTCCCGCACTCTGCCTTCATAGTGTCCCCTCACAGTTCATGTTATTTGCCACTTCCCTCTTAGCTCTGAGTCCCCTAGTTCATAGTTCCTGCTCTGTTTTCAGCCTCTCATAGTTCATGCTCTTAGCTCCTGCTCAGCTTTTATTGATATTGACTCTCCTACAGTCCCTCTTCCCCTCCTTCTCATTTGGTACCACCACCTGGACCTTTTGGAGGAGGACAAGTGAATCTTCAATTCAGAAGCATCCAGAGGAGGAAGCAGGGGCAGCCATTTCTGGCACATGTATCACTCTTTAGAGAAAAAAAGCTATCCATAACGCAAAATTTAGAGTAATTTTTTTTTTGAGTTAGCTCTGCCAGGAACCCATGTGAATGATTTAATTTCCTTGTTACCTGGAAGGAGATGGTGCCAATGCATGCGCACTCAAAATTGGACTGTGAGGTAGCAAACGTGAACAAATTTGCGCCAGGTTATTCAGTTTTCAATCCCTTCTAGCAAATGATGAATGCATAAAAGGCATTAACTGTGGTTATGTCGGGTTTCTAGAGACAACCTGTGACACACACATGTAATGGAGCTGTCAATAAATTATGACAGCTATCCTGACTTCAGGTCTTAGATGAACAGTGAGTTGGAATCCAATGTGTGGGTCATAGACATTACCGAATGCCGTGATTCACAGACAGTGGCTCAGGAGCCACACGTGTCTCACAACACATTATATCTGATTCAAAGGTTTCAGGTGTTTAAAAACTGGGTTCCAAAGGAAAAGATATTGGTGAAATACGACTGTAATCCAATTTGGGGTACTTTTTTGTCTTTGTGTGTTTTCTTATTTACAACTAATATTAATATTAGGGGGCAAGGAGTGACAAAATTAAATACATAAATGAATTAAATACACCATTAAATAATTAAATGTGTCAGTTATTTAAAATTGGAATTAGTGAACTAAATAAAGATTTAAATATTTCTGTTCAAACATTTAATAAATTACTTATTTTAAATTTTATTTGATTAATGACATCAAACCCAGGGGGTTAACACTGTTCCAGTCAAAACCATTGCTTTGGCCTGGTGTACACCAATTTCATTTACCGAGGTTATATCTATTGTGTCTTTATTTCCTGATGTCCGTATGTGTCATACTTGTTTCAGTCACCACTTTTCTTTTTCTTTTTTTTTTTACCTGTCCCATTTAGTTCTTTAGCTGTCAGAATTGTCTGAAGACCAAGAAGGATACCCAATGGATTTACTTTGCCAAATGGATCATCATGGCCTTGCCGTATTGGTCCATTTGATCAACCTTTGTTGTTATTGTTTATTTTATTTCATTTTCGGTTGTTACAGACGGGACAGACATGACTGAGGGATAGGAAAGGGAGAAAGAAAGATGAAGGAAAAGAAAAACAGAAGGGAAGAGGGACAGTGAGAAAGGGTCAGTCATCAATTCTGAATCATAACTAACATCTGATCTTTGTGTTTTTTGTTCAATATCAGCATGACCTGTGTATACATACACAAACTTTATTAAAAGAGATAACATGACGTGTTTCCATCATGTAGTAATTGTTAGGTTTAAATGTACCAGGACAGTTAGACACTATGAAACACATACAGACTTCAAAATGTTTGATTAATATTTTTATTGTGAATATTAATCAAGATTAAAGTTACAGTGTGCAAAATCTCAACACTAGATGTCAGTACATAGCAGACTGCATTCAACCGATTTCTGTTTTCTTTTCGTACCCCTCCCAGTTCAACAGCAACATTCTATCAGATAATGAGTTATGTTTTCCCCCATGTAACGAGATGTGTGTCATGATAAGACCTCCCCCACACATCAGAAACAAGAAACTCAATAATCTATTAGTCTCCACTCATTTGACCCCCCCCCCCCCCCCCCCCCCCCCCCCCCCGCAGCATTCTGTTCACCCCCGCAATGATTCAATCATCCTTCCCCAAAAATAATACTAGTTCACTAGTCTATGTATCACTGCTTAACCCACTAAGTGAACCGGACAACATGACGGTAACAGAAATGCATGCTTAAAATGCTATTTGGTCTTCATGAGCTTCATTGCATGTGTGTTTGTGTTAGTAGGATTAATGCATTTTTCTGTTTGTGTAATTTTTGTGTACCTCTCCTCTTTGCGGTGCTCCAGACACTTTTCAATTCTCCACGCAAGGCAGTCGTTTTTTCCTTCCCAGTTTCCTAAACCCAAATTTCATTCCCACACAACAACAGCCTTCCTCCATGTTGTCCCCTTCTCCTTTGACTGTGGTCTCATCTCATCTCTCCCCCTTGCAGCAGTCCAGTGAGAGTCAGTTGTCTTTCAGCTTTGTCCTGTGTTTTCCACTGTCTCATTTTGCCATTTTTGCGCCGAAAGTGGCAAATGTCCAACTCAAGCAGTCTTTTCAAAAGTCCATTCACACACAGTGAAGGTGCAGCTCGTTGGAAATGCACATCCATCCATCCAGTCATGATGATGCCATTTTTCTCCTTGCTGCCACTGTCTTGCACAGCTGCTGCTGCTGCTGCTGCTGCTGGACCTTTTCTTCACTGCTGTGAGCTCTTGAGATCCATCTTGTTGTTCTGGAACTGCATTTCTTGTCTTCAGGGAAAGATTCTTGGAGCTTGTGTTCTCAGGGTGACAAACACATGGAAGTTAAGCTGTAAAACAATTCAGCCAAAACTTGGCTTGAGTGTTTCTAATGATGTTAACCTATAATTTTCTCCCGACTGCTGCACGTGGAAAATTGATCCGGGTCTGCTCTTCACCTGCAAGTGACATACTGAGACATTTTGATCATTGTTCTCGCTGCTTAAAACAACACATCTCCCCTCTCTGGTTCTGAACTCCCATTTCTTAAAAACCCAGAGAGATTGTAGTTGTTCTACGTTGAAAAACACCAAACCCTCTTCCTATTTATTTATTTATTTATTTATTTATTTATTTTTTATCAAGAATTCTGCTAAAAAGAATTTTTCGTGTGTGTCCACCCTAGGAGAGCTGGTGGCCTGCAGTACCACCCTCTCCCGCTAGTTGGAAACAACTTTTACACACATTTCTACACACACTTTTTTTTTAAACACTCAACATTTTGAAACCCCATTTCTCACTGTTTTTACACACACATCAACTTTTCCCACACAACCATTCTCTGCAATCTTACACACCACGCATTTACTCAATTCTTACCATACAGTCACGTATTGAGTTTTGTCTCTGGCCGCCTGGTGGACGGCCTGCCGCTTTACTGGATCCAGCTTCTCATTACTACACGAGGCGTCCCCATGAGGTTCCTTGCCTTCTACGGACCAAGGAACGAACACCGCCACTCTGCGCACTGTAGTACGCAGAAATGGACTCCGACAGTGTACCCGAACCGCTGTCCCTGTGACGTACTTGGACCGAACACAGGTCTGGGCCGGCTTCTCCCCAGCAACGTGCGCGAGCCACTGTCCTTGTGATGGACCGTACCCAACACAAGCCTTGGGCCTCAAACCACCAGGATTTTCCCCGACAGTGTACCCGAGTCGCTGTCCCTGTGATGTACTTGGACTGAACACAGGTCTGGGCCGGCTTCTCCCCAACAGCGCACTCGAGCCACTGTCCTTGTGATGGACCGTACCCAACACAAGCCTGGGGTCTCAAACCACCAGGATTTTTCCTCCAGAGACACGAACTCCGGAGTCAGCCAGCGTTCCCCCCCTCGGCCAGACAAAAACCTCTCCATGACTGTATACAAGTTAGCTACAACTCACCCATCTGCAGGAGTCCCCTCAAAATGGTCTCGGTGGTGACTGAAACACACGGCTCCGTGACTCCTCCATTTCCTGCGCTTCAACAGCTGGTAGGACAAAGGTACCTTTTTCCTCAGGGGTGATCAGCCCGTCCACGGAACCGTTGTTCAGCAACCACATGGACCATCCCATCCTCGTCGCCATTTTGTTGTGGAAATTTTCCACTTAAATAAAGCCTGCAGACGAGCGGTGAGCGGTAGCTAACATTCTTTAATCAATGCACACAAAGAACAGACAACCAAGCTTGATGAAGTCCCTGCATGACCGCGGGACAGACGGTCAGCAGAGTCTCTCTGAGCCTAGCATGGCTCTCAGTTAAATACCTTCTTCAGGAACAAAAGGCAGTACACAGCTGTTTCACACCTTAAGGGTCACTGTTAGGTTTTGTATATTAAGTTTGCTTAAAAACTGGCTCCGCCAGGAGCTTGCATACACACCATCATGGCCTGAAAAACAAGATCTGGAAGTGAAATCAAACTTCACACCTATAAGCGTCTTGAGGCGACATTTGTTGTGATTTGGCGCTATATAAATAAAATTGAATTGAATTGAATTAAATAATTGTATCATAAGAGTAATAAAGCATTCAACATCAGCAAGACAAGTATCATGTGCAGGTTTTCTCAAATCAGTAAACTACAAGTATTTCCATAATTTGCCTCAGACATGGATCATCCCATGTACTCAGTTAACATTAATGTAATCGGTGACTTCCCTTAAGCAAAGTCACTCCACTCATCAATCACTAGGAGCTCAAAAAACTTATTTGTTTTTCTTATGTCACTTGTCCGCTTCTGCCGAATCCTCTACATGTACTAGAAAAACAAACATTAGCAATACACATTGACCATCCCGGTGGTCAGACGCAGGTCGACAGGTTCCAGAGGTGCTATAAAAGGACCATAAAGTTAACCATCCATAGCTGTGGAAAGAATGTTATTCACATCATCAAAGTAACCTTCACATTTTCCCCAAAACACAGTGTAACAGCATCACCACTCATAACCTGTAAACACAGTTTTCTTCACACATAAACCCAGAAATCCTGTAGTAGGAAAAAACATCAACCAGCTGTCCTGGTATAAATCACATGATCAATTCACATGAAGAACTGTAATGCTGTAGAAAAGAAAATGCAAATGTTAGCGCTGCGCAGATGTATACACTCTTTCTCACAGTTTCCTCTGTGAGCAACACAAGGTAGTGAATAACACCCCTGGTAGATGCACAGACACAGAAAGTGGCATTTAAAAGGTTAAATCGTCACGCAACCTCGAATGTTGATGTCATCTTTCTGCTCCTGTAAAAGGAAACACACATAGATTCATCCACCCCTTTGTCAAGCCTTATCAGCTTTTGTCAGCTTTTACCAGTCAGTCAGTTTTTTTTTTTTCTCTTTCACTCATTCATTCATACATTCATTCTTTCTTTGCTGATAGTGGAACCTATCGTCGCATTTAGTTTCCACTCTCAGCAAAATGACGTCATTTCAAAAAGAAAAAGAAGAACTTTAGATCGGATTACCTCGCTGAATCCTTTTTGGGCAGGAACTTACTTTCTAATTGTCCCAGATAAGTGACTTTCTCCCAAGCCCATTTTAATGTGGAGAAGCTCACTTGTAACAATTTTCTCGACGACGTGTCGTACAGCGCTTTCTGTTCTAATCGTGCAGATCTGCTCAAACAGAGATTATCGAACAAAACTTTCAGTGCACAGTGAAAGTAACAAAATAAAAAGGCCTTGTTAAGTCATGACACATGCTCCTCATCTCAGGAGGGTAAATCATACCATTAGCATGGTTTATCATACCATCATACTAATTGGCAGGCTCAACTTCACAACAAAAGAAAAATCATCAACTAGATTCACTCCAAACCAACCATCAGCTGCACAACACACAACATAAGCCTAATATGTTATTAGCTACGAGTTTAATCCCCTAGTCGGTGCTTCTCACTCATTTAGGCCACACACACCCATTTTATTCAGTTTTCCTTTTTTCCCGTCATCATAAAACGTGAGACATGTCATCAGCTATTTCACAAAAGACATTTGTTCTTATGTATTCAGAGTTGTGTATCTGGGTGCAGGATTCACTCGCACATCAAAACAGGAAACTCAGTGTTTTAGAGTCTCCACTCAATGCACAACAAACTCCAACACATCTCATTCACTCGTGCTAAAATTCAGTCACCTTTCCTCAATCTAAGAATGATCAACTAATTTGCATATCAGCTATTAACCCACTAAGATGACAGGACAACAGAAATGCATATTCAAAATGTTATCACAAAAATAGAATTCCCCTCATACAGTAAATTATTTGTTCTGCACCAATCAAGCAGGAAGCATCTCCCAATTTACTATATTAACAACTAAATTTATTGTCTGATCACTGGGTGGTCAAACCAGAATCTTTTTTTTCCCACAAAAGTTAAACTGTTGTCCTGCAACCTAGAGAGTTAATTGTCAGCATTGGATAAATTCAGTATTTGATAACAAGTGTCTGTTAAATTAACACTATTTTAACACTGATGAAAGATAACAAGCTGACTTTCATTGCATGTGTGTTTGTGTTATTAGGCAGGTTTAATCAATGTCTGTGGAGCTGCATCTCCAGCAGGGCATGTTCTTAAAGCTGCCTTTCCTACACACTTCTCTATTATTTGATCATTTTGTAACTGATGTGCTATGAGTCCATTGATCTTTGCATCACACTAAGTGACTTGGACAAGATGATAAACAGACTCACATGCTCAAGATGTTGTCTAATCTTCATGAGCTCTCTTGTGTTTGGAAGTGTTAGTAGGGTTAATGCATGTTTTGCTTGTGTGTGTGATTTTGTATGTTTCTTTTTTGCAGTGTTTCAGACTCCTTCTCAATTTTCCAACTTAAGCAGTCAGTTTTCTTTTCCCCAGGTTTGCTAACCCAAATTTTGATTTCCCATATTAAAAACAAAATTCCTATGTGTTCTCACCACTCCTCTCACTCTGTTGTCCTCTCCCACTTCAACAGTCCAATAGCAGGCAGTTCTCCTTCAGCTTTGTCCTGTGTTCCACTGTCTTTTCTTGCCATTTTCTCCAAAGGTGGCAAATGTCAAACTCCAACAGTCTCCTCAGTTCTCCTCAAATGTTCTTTTCACATGCACAGTGAAGTTGCAGCTTGTTGGAAACACAGTGCTATTCATCCAATCAGGCAGGATGATGGGTTTGCTCTTCTTCTCTGATGCTGTTTGTCCACACTGCTGCTGCTTGCTGGGAGTCTTTGCTCAGGACTCTGCTGCTGTCTCTTTATCTGCCATGTTATTGCTCTTTGGAGCTTCATTCCTTGTCTTCAGGGAGGAGTGAGAGCTCGCTTGTGAGGTTGAGGGACACATGGAGCTGTAAATAAGTTAGCCAAAAACTTGGCCTGAACGTTTCCAATGATGTTAAACTATAACTTTCTTCCGACCGCTGCATGTGGAAAATTGATTCAGGTCTGCTTTTCATCTGAAAGTGACAAACTAAGACATTTTCATTATTATTATCACTGCTTAATCAACACACATCTCTCTCTGTTTTTGTGAACTCTCCTTTCTTAAAAGCAGAAAATGAGATTGTAGTTGTTCTTGGCTGATCAACACAAAACAGATTATTTTTCATCTACAATGTAAATTTTGTCTCTCTTGTACTCTTTTTTTTTTTTTTTTTTTTTTCAATAGCTGGTGACCTGCAGAATCACCGCTCTCACAATCAGAGGCAATTACTTTTACACAGCGCACAAAAACACTGTGACGTCAGACACATTCACACTCACTTTTTTCATCTGCGTAAATAAATCATTTGGCCAATGGCATGTGCCATGGTGATCCATAAATAAGATCACAAGTTTTTTTTAAATTATTTTCAACCCAACAAAACAAATAAACAAAAACATGATGCTGATGCTATGAACACTCCACACATATGAGTCAAGATGCAGGAAAACTGCTGCGCATCTGAAAGAAGAAACTGAACTCACGGAAACGCTGCACACTCCAGTTATCACAGTTATCATGGTTCTGTTTCCCTCTCTTTGAAGAGTTCTCAGCCAGCTCCTGATCTGATAATGTGTAGCTTGCTCATCAGCTCAGAAGAGACCACAACGCAACCTCACACAGTGGTTGCGTGCTTTACCCCACAGTGGCAAAGACTTGCACTTTCATATTCAATTCAGCTTCTCCATCATGTTCTTTTAGATGTTTCATACAGGGTTCAGCATATTAGTTGTTTTCATAGGTGTGCTCTATATCTCAACAATGGCTCATATTAGGATGACAGTTTTTCAGACAGGTCAAGTGCCTCTATGCGCGTAATTAGTTAAAATATTTACCTATATCACTTCATCTCATATATCATTGTACCGAATTTGAGCAACCCTAAGATTAATGCAGATTACTTTTAACAACTGACACAGACGTACACAAACAACACAAATAGGCCTTTAACTTTCCCCAGCCTGCGTGAACCCGCACGGCATAGGCGTCGCTCTCTTTTGTTTATAAGCCTGCGATTAACCGCACGGCTCAGGTCCGCGTGAAACCCGCGCGACCGTGCTCGCGTGTACCCGCGCAGCTAAGGAGCCGTCGCTCTCTTTTTAAAAAAATACTACTAATACTAAATACTTTGCGCTGCCAGGAGCGAAGTCCAACATAAACGTCTGTCACCCTCTGATGCACTCTTGGTTGCTTAGGAACCCATGATAACAACAAGAGCCTGTGTCACAGACCACGTGTTCTGCTCCGCACCCACTCACACAAACACACTCAAACACAACAACAACAACAACAACACAAAATAGGCCTATTGTCCAGCACAGTCTGGACCCCGCGGAACTTCTCAACGCCCCACAAAGCGGCGGAGAACTCACCTCTCGCTCCACAAAGCAGCGAGGAACTCAGTTATCACTCCACAAAGCAGCGAAAAACTCACTTATCGCTCCACAAAGCAGCGAAAAACTCACTTATCGCTCCACAAAGCAGCGAACTTCTCAACGCCTCACAAAGTGGCGGAGACTACACAACCACACGGTTATAGAGTCGGGCTCTAGGAACTTACTTGGTGTTGCTTAGCGTGTAATATCAGCCTCGGATCCCGCCGATCGTCATTCATCGAGGAGGAAAGACAGACAGTTAATCCACAGGAACTTCCTGGCTGACGTCAGTCTTTCAGTGTGTCTCTTCTCCCCTCGGTGAATGTCGACTCCAGGGATCCGGCATCGAAGGACCAATTAATGACAGGTTTGTAGCTTAAACCTATTCGCTGGAACGTTGAAGACAATATAATTACACAGCAAAGCAAGACACGAAGTAGGCAAAGATCTTCATGTTTCTCGTGCACGGGAGAGAACCGGACAAACGCCGTTCCTTCGCTTGACCCCAGTTGCTCTCGTCCGCTCCCCCGTAACACTGCTCTTTTATTGAGGTTACATGAATATGCATAGGTTCATTAACATACGCCGCCTATATACAAACAAAGAGTACCTTGCCTGTGTGTGTGTGTGTGTGTGTGTGTGTGTGTGTGTGTGTGTGTGTGTGTGTGTGTGTGGTCAGAGTGTGACCCCATAAATGACTTCCCTAAACCTACTGGTCTGGAAAGTCTAGCACTTAGCCTAAAACAGATATAGCCACGTTTATCCTACCATAAAACAATAAAACAAGGTACGACCTCTTCCCATGCTCCCAGGATGTAGGTGTGGATTCCAGAACACTCTGGAATGCACACCAAGCCTTTGCAGACTATTAAGGATCACACATCCTATCACTACACAATTATTTAAACACCGCTACCAATCTAAGACTAATTATAAAACTCTAAGCATATATAAGTAGATATTTCTAAGCATAAATGACAATCAACATTACAAAACCTAACAGTCACACTCCCCTGCTACTTCCCAGAGTCCTCGAAGAGACAAAAGACTGGTCCTCTGGAGTTCCTGTTTCCCCCAACATCCTTACTACATCCCCTACCATTTGTCTTAAGTATGAGTGTCAGACATGTTAAAATCCAGTGGCACCAAGGCATTACAATAACGTGATTAATACCTAAGTGAAAGAAATTCCTATACACTCTAACCCCCAACCCCTTCTGGGCAGAGTTCTGGTTCCCTGCTTGTGCCTCACCTTACCTGCAGGTCATAAGCAGCAATCACTAGCCTGTACATAAGGTCAGCTCAGATTTGTACTGTAATTATCTGCTACCTCAAGGTGGTAAATTGGCTTCTATGTTTTGCTTATGCTTTGGTTACTCCTTGTGTTAGCACTAATCCTTCCACCTCCAGTTTCCTTCATTCCTGAACCAATAGTCACTGCTCAGTGAACTCCATTCCTGTGTGACACTCCTGCCCACTAAGACTTGTGAGTTTAATCAGATCTTTTAATAAAATCTTTGGTTTAAAGAAAAAGGCCTCTCGGGCCCTTGAAAGTATTTGCATTTGCATTTAAGCATTCATTTGTAAGTACTCAAAATTGCATATAAATCACTACACATTTGTAAATCTTTGTTTATGCTTGTGGATACACATTTGTAACCCTTTAGAGACTAATTTAATTCAATTCAATTCAATTCAATTCAATTTTATTTATATAGCGCCAAATCACAACAAATGTCGCCACAATGCAGAGAGCTAATGATTAACTAACTATGTTGGTTTGATGGTTCATAGTCTTTTCAAATTTGTACTCCTGCCTGTTTGTTTATCTGAAGATCAATTAAAACAGTGCTGTGATGTAGAAAATCAGATTCAGGTTGAGAGCTTCTGTTATTATTCAATGTAGCATCATATTGCCCTCAGACTGATAATTGTGCCAGATGGGCTCACATGATTCTGTTGCTAGAGTTTTTAGGGTCCGAAAACCACTGAATCACATTTTATAAACACATTGTTGGCAAAATTTAGGGTGTTGTCCACTTGCATCAATTTGGCCAAAGACACTGATGTAAGTAGAAAGGTTGCAGAAGCCCAGATGGTCACTCTTTGCAGCTGTGGTGAGCTAAAAAATTACAAAAGGAAAATGAAAAAGTTATCAGCAGCACAAATCTTGAGCTTAACCTGCTTTTCCTCGACAGTCCAGTCCAGGCTTCGGTCTCCTTAAAGCCAATCAATCAAGGTTTCTAAACGGCTGGAGAAAGGCACCACAGCACATAGCACATAATTTTTTTAATTGTTTTTTAAATCCAGATAATATTTACATTACACAGAAGGAAAACCAGATATTGTCATTCAAAACATCCTGTCTCTAGTGTTTTTGAAGTTGTTTGTTCACATGGAGGGTTTAATGAGATCCATTGAGGGTAACAAAGTGTTCAGCTCAAATAAATTACAGTCTCGGAGTGGCTGTATTTTGAGGAAACCCTCACAGTGTGACTTCTGTATCCAGCCTGCTTTAGTTAGACTTTTTCTGGTGTTATTGGAGCCTTACTTATGACGACTTTTTGACATGAAAACGCGTATTGCTCTTACTCTCGATAAGCAGCAGGTGCTGCCATCGGCAGCTCGCCCATGCCAAAGCACTCACAGGCGGAGGATAGTCCTCCCCCAGCTGCTATCAGGGCAGGAGACATTCAAACCTATGCGTCCAAACTGCAAATGAATCGCGCATGAGCGAAGCCGCTGCTCCCGCACTGACTGTAACGCAGTCAGTTCTTTTACTGTTGTGTTGTTTTGTGGACCACAAGGTTTAAAACTACTTATAAACACACACACACACACAAAGAAACTCCACCAGAGTGCCTATTTCGGGTCACTTTTTCCGGTCCAAGCCCGGTTAAAGGAGCAGGGTTGGAATTGTGACATTAAAAAACAATAATTGCTAAAAGAAATAAATTATAAATGCATTTAAGACGTTTTTTTACTGACTTTATGTCTCTTCCACAATGTTATTTCTCTCTTCAACAGCGTAGGTTACAATTACATTAGCATGACCAAGTATGCAAATTTAGCGACGTCATTTAGCGACTTCTAGCGACTTTTAGGACAGCCGATAGCGATTTTCCTTACTGAGGAGATGGCAACACTGCACATGCTCAGACACAGGGCAACACTGATGACAATGGTTTGTTGATTTAAGTGATCTGTATTAGAGCTCAGGCAAAGTTCAGTTGC
The DNA here is from genome assembly GCF_056152115.1 of Neolamprologus brichardi. Taxonomy (NCBI): domain Eukaryota; kingdom Metazoa; phylum Chordata; class Actinopteri; order Cichliformes; family Cichlidae; genus Neolamprologus; species Neolamprologus brichardi. The sequence continues at coordinate 10,396,513 of NC_142119.1, forward strand.
ACCCATGCACAGTATGCATCTGTGATTAATAACTGTACTCAAGCACAGAACTCAAGAGCAGTCATCCTCGTTGTGTTAAATAAGGAATCTGTACAGAATATAATAAGGCCGTGTCTCAGTGCATTCAATAGTCATTGCAAACAAGCCACAAAGTTTAAAAAAGCTCTAACCTTTAGGACCATGTAGGGCCGAAAGGTTAAAACTAAAATTTTAAAATAAAACCTAAAATTACAGGCAACCAGTGAAAGGAGGCCAAAAGTGGAGTGATATGAGATCTTCTGTTGATGCCTGTTAAGAGGCGACTTGCAGCATTCTGCACAGTCTGAAGACATGGATGAGTGAGTTTGGTGTGGAAGAACTTGACTGGCCTGCACAGTATCCTGACCTGAACACCTTTGGGATTAATTAGAACAGAAAATGCAAGCCAGGCCTTCTTGTCCAACATCAGTGTCTGGCCCCCCCATTGTGGGGGCCAGACCATGAAGGGCAAGTAATTCCGATTAACATTTCTAAACCTTGTGGAAAACCTTCCTAGAAGAGTTGATGCTCTAATAGATGGAAATGCTAGGCCAACATCCCTACCAATTAAGAATGGGATGTCACTTATCGTGGAATTTAGATTAACAAAGTCTGCAGACATGGTTAGCTGTAACCAACACCTTTATTACCATGCACATGGGAGAGCAAACAGATGACTAATAGTCATGTGAGCTCTGAGCTCTTAAGGCGTCCCAGCACCCCTTTTAACCTCTCATAACGACAGTACTTCCTCTTTGTATACTGTTTACATACTGTTTACATACACAAAAATATTTATAATATGCTATCGGAGATGCAGGGAGGTCAGGAAAAAAGGTGCACAGACCTGTTTACCTCACCTGCTCGTTTTGACCAGCTTCACATGTTTGTGTTCATATGATAGAATTATAGCTTGAGTGGAAATTTATTTATTCCAAACTGCACGTTTCATAATGGATTTACAAGTGATTTTGTATCATCCCCTCTTTAATCCAATTGTCATGGTCCCCGTGCCTCGCCAGCTGCCTCGCCGGCTGACTCTTACGGGCTCATTACGGGCTCCCGCCCCTGGCCCACGCACCTGTGCTCACCGTCACACCTGCAGCCGATCCCAGCTGATTTGGAGCACTATTTATGACGGCGGACCTGTGTCATCCTTCGCTGGATCGTTGAGCCGTCAGCGTCAGTTCCCCTGAACCTGAACCGAGCGAGTGTGTGCTTGGAACCCACTGAGAGTGTGTATTGGATTAATCCCTGTCTCCCCCTGGACCCTGGAGCCCCGGACCCTTTCCCCTGCCATATATATTCTCACCTGTTGTCTCACTGTAAATAAACGCACTTTCTCTTTTGCCAAGGATACCTGATCTGCGCGTGAGTCCGTTTCAAACATTGTGACACCAATTGGATATGGACTGAAAATGAAAGAAATCTCTCAACACCTCAGGAGGTTGTTTTGTCATTGCATCTTATGTGTCAAAACTGATGTTCGAAGTGCGGTCATTTCCTTTGCGATTCAAGTTCAACGGCCTGACTTCTCTATAGTCTAGACATTTCTGTCACGGTTCTGGGTCAGTTTGACCCAGTATTTTGGGTTTCTCGTGTCTTGGTTTAATTTTGTATTTTGTATTGTATTTTGATTCTTTTACATTGTTGACCATTATGAGAATTTTAGGTTTCTGTTTATTCATGTTTTAGGATTTGCACTTTGGTTGTGTCTCACGTTTTGCATAGTTCAAGTTCCATGTGTTATATTCTGTCTGCGTCTTTGTTTAGTGGTTTCTTGTTTCCTGTTTTATTGTGAAGGTCTGTGTCTCATGTGAGTGTGTTCAGTTCTACTGCTCCCCTGTCTCGTTAGTCCAATTTCTCCCAGCTGTGTCTCCCTCCTGTTGCCCATTCCCTGATTACCACCCTGTGTATATTAGCCCTGTGTTTTCCTGTGCTCAGTGTCGCGTCATACCCTCAAATTATGCCTGTGTGTTTTTGGTCTCTGCATTCCGTGTTCACTTCATGTTTTGTTTTCATGCCAGCAATAAAGCTGTGGTTTTGAGTTGCATTCTGTCTTTGAGTCCTGCAGTTGGATCCTCATCTCCGCCTGCCCGCACACAGAGTCCTGACAGAACAACGCGACCAGTATGGATCCAGCAGACTCACGTTTCGCCTCTGAGGGGGAGTATCTCGTACACCTATGGGATTACTGTTGGAGGGTAATCCACGCTGCGAACCCCTACTGGCAGCTGGAGGTAGTGTTTTTTGATAATTTTTTTGTCGTCCACTGCTTCCACTGTCAGTTTCCTAAATATCAAAGGACTAAAACAAATAATAATACATCTGAGAGCGAGGCTCAGTTTTGAACTGTTTAGCATGGGCGAGCCAGGGAAGGAAAATTCAACTGTCCTCCTGGAGGCCCTCGCTACTTGGTGTTCTCGGCGTCAGCAGCATTTTTTTGTCAAGGTTGATCGCCAAATCACTCGATCCGACCTTAAAGAAGAAATGCAACCCTCGCCATCATCACCCAACCACACTTCCATTCTCTCCTGTGGTACGGACTGGAGCAGTTGTCATTTCCACACCACAGCAGGAGCAGCCACACCAGAGTTTCTCCACATCACCTTTTGCCAGCCCTGATCCCATTTCAACAGGGAAGCGGCAGATGCGCTGCCAGCATTCACAGTCCCAGCAGGAGTCTGGGATTTTGTCTGAACAGCCGGCTAGGTCAGCTGCCCAGCAGCCACCGTCAGCTCAATTTTAGTCGCCCTCTGCTCAGGCTCCAGTGCTTTCACCCATTCAGTCAGCCACTCATCTTTTTTATTTATTTTTTTTGCCTGTCCCGTTTGGTTCTTTTGCCATCAGAATTATTGTCTAAAGGCGAAGAAAGATGCCCAACGGATTTACTTTACCAAATAGACCATCCCATCCTTGCCGTAATGGTCTATTTGATTCACCTTTTATTGTTTATTTTATTTATTTTTTATTTTCACTTGCTAGATACGGGACTGACTTGAATGAGGAAAAGGGAGAAAGGAAGAGGGGGGAAAATAGCGGAGAAGAGGGACGGGGATAAAGGGCAAAAAAACAAAAACCAACTAAATAAGCAGACAAAAAAAATACAGATATCAATCACCTGTTGAGAAAGAAAAAAGAAAACACGCAGAAGAAAACGAGAGCAATACAATAAACAACATCATGATGATCTATGGGAATGTAACAGTAAATATTAAACATTATTGTGCAGCACGTAAGATCGACAGCGCACAGTGTGCTTTGAGGTAGGAGCCAAAAAGGGTGTAGTTTGTGTGTGTGAGCATCTGTGTGTACACCTGTGAGCATGGATGCGTTTGTTTTTAAAAGGTTCCTTCATGTAATGATCTGCTAGAGGGTGTAGGGAGCCACAGCCCCGTCCACCAGGGCATGAAGCAGGTATGGAGGAGATCAGAACTCCAGAGATCCAGAGGCCCTCAGAACACAAGAGACCAAGGAAGACCAACAGAAGGGCAGCCGCGCCACTATCCTAGAAAGAGCTGAGGAGAGCCCCAGATGAGGGGTCACTCAGCAGCCGCGGAGCAGAAGCCGGGGGGGGGGGGGGTTGCAGTGACGTGCCCGTGCGCTCCTCCGGCAGCCAGCTTTGCCAGAGTGACCGAGCCCCAGGCCGAGAGGCCGAGGGCACCCCACCCCCGAAGTGGCCCGAGCGAGCCCCAGGCTCCAGGCCCCGATAAGCAGCCACCAAGGAGTGAGCCGATGTGTACCTGGACGCCCATTCCCGGACACAAAGAACCACCAACGCACCAATGTTTGAGGGTGTCTGCCACCGGCAGGGGAAGTGGTGGGGGGAGAAAGGCCTCCATACCTTAGAGGGCCTGAGATGTCCCCAGAGAGGTGGCGTCTGATACCCAACCTGACATATAGACACAGACATACAGGCACGCACAGATACAAACATCCATTCCCACCCTCATGCTCTCATATGCAATTACTTAACACTCAACCAACGTGGAGACAGACATAGAGAGACGCTGTACACACAATCACAATCCCCAAGCGTACTCTAAGAACCGGGTCTAGGTACCCTTGCCCCTGGAGGGGGGAAAATGCACCCAGACCCAGGTGGTGTTACCCTTTTCCCTGCGGTGAGGAGAAGCAGACTGCCCCAACTCCGCAGCAGCAGGGAGGCCCCACACTCCAGACCCCAGTCGGACGGCCAACTCCAGCAGGTCGCAGAGAACGGGGCTGTGAGAAGACTTTGCTTCTGCTCACCGTGTTGTAGTAGCAGTTTATCTGTGTGCTACAAAAAGAAACAACTTTTTGACTTTCCTTTAAAAGGGAAATATTTATGTGCTGATGCAGTTTACAAACTTGCATTTCTGAGTGTGACATTCCTGACATCATTGTTTGTCATCAGTCACTGGTGGAATACTACTCTTTATGTATGATTTTTATGTTGTTTTATTCTGATATTGAAATTTTAGAGATTTTTTTTAAAGCTGTATAGACCTGGCTATCCCAGAGGTTTTGTTTAACTCATGCAATCTGGTAACAAATATTGATGGCTTTCTCCTTTCACTGTGATTAAAAATGGATGAAAGGGGGATATTTTACTAACGCTGTACAAAAATACGTCTAAATTTAATATTAATTTCATATTAATGTTTCTCTTATAATGTTTTCTCTCACACTCACACATGCACATCCAGGCAACTCTCAAGAACCATAAGACAACTCTTTAGGGAAACAATACAATGACAAATGTTAATTTCCTCTCCCAGGGTTTGTCTTGTCTGGTGTTTATTCCCTTGTTTTTTTTGTGCTCAGTGTTCCTGATGTAAGTAACTAATATGTATGGAGAAAAAGATTTTAGATAATGAATGTTTAAATGTTTAAATTCACAGAGTACTGTTTCACATACATTATTGGTCTAAATGTTATATATTTCTAAAAATAAAAATTGGTTTTCACAGTAATGGTATTTTAGATCATGAAACAATAAAACAAATAAATCAATCAATCATCATTTTGGGACATATGAAGCCAAAGGGTCCTTCAATTGGCACACTGGCTCAAACGATACAAAAAAACCCACAACACAAACTGTTACATATATTGATGCATGCTCAATCATCCAGGTAATCCCAAAAAGTTGATTCTGTTCATCTGGACGTAGTGTTTTCAGTGGGACAAACATTTCATCCAAGAAGTCACTTGGATGAGTGACAAAATGTTGCTCCCACTGAGACGTTCTGTCCAGATGAACAGAGTCAACTTTTTGAGATAACTGTCACATAATTCAAAAAACAGACTTAACCAAGAAGGATGTCAGTGGCAGTGTAAAGAAACATGTCAGCTCTAACTGAATATTTAATAAAATGAATGATACAGCAGATTTTGTATGCCTAGCACAATGCTATTAATTAATTGAACAGAGAGGATAGGGATTAATCAATTTCTGTATGACTATCGTCATTCTTTAAGTCTTTCACATCATTGTGGAGGAATTTTGGCTCACTGTTTTTAACAGTGTTGCTTCAGTTCATTGAAGTTTGCAGGCATTTGTTTGCCCCGTCCAGGAGCCAGTCCTGGGGAGGGAGGGTTCCCAAAGAAGGGGCATGGGCCCACCCTTCTGGAGGTCCTACACCCGCAGGAAGGGGTCCAATGTAGTATCTGCTGGGCAGGTGGAGACCCTGGCGGACTGATACCCAGCTACCAAGGCTGGAGACTAGGACATGAAATGTCACCTCGCTGGTGGGGAAGGACCCTGAGCTGGTGCATAAGGTTGATAAGTAACATCTAGATATAGTCAGCCTCACCTCAACATACTGCTTGGGATTCAGAACCAGTTTCCTGGAGAGGGGTTTGACTTTGTCAAAGTTGACGACTCATCCATCACTGGAGGTGAGGTCACTGAGGAATTAAAACCACTCCTTAGTAGCAGAGCCCCTGGGGTGAATGAGGTTCACCCTGAGTTCCTGAAGGCTCTGGATGTTGGGGGACTGTCCTGGTTGGTACTCTTCTAAAGTGCTGCATGGAGATCTGGGGTGGTACGTCTGGAATGGCAGGCTGGGATAGCGGATCCCATCCAGATGGGACCAGAGGGTGTCCTCAAACTACAGGGGGATCACACTCCTCAGCCTCCCTGGAATGTCTATGCCAGGGTGCTGCACAGGAGAGTGTGTTAGTTGAACCTCGAATACAGGAGGAACAATGTTGTTTTCATCATGGTTGTGGAACACTGGACCAGCTCTTTGCCCTCTTGAGGATATTTGAGGATGTGTGGAAGTTTGCCCAACCAGTCTACATGAGTTTTGTGGACTTGAATGAGGCATTTGGCCATGTTCTTCAGAGTATTTTGTGGGAGGGACTTCGGGAGTATGGCCTGTCTGGCCCGTTGCTACGAGCCATTCAGTCTTTATACAGCCATTGCAAGTCGAACTTGTTGCTGGTGGATGTTAGATTCCACCGGGGTTTTTTATTGTCACGATTCTGTTCATAATTTTTATGGACAGAATTTCTAACCAAGCGGCGGAAGGCTTCCACTTGGGTGGTCTCAGAATCTTGTCTCTGCACTTTGCAGATGATGAGGTTCTGTTGGCTTCATCAGGTGGTGGCCTCCAGCTCACACTGGAGTATTTAGCAGCCAAGTGTGAAGCGTCAGGAAAGGGAATCAGCACCTCCAAGTTTAAGCCCATTGTCCACAGCTGAGAAAGGATGGAGTCGCCACCCCAGATAAGTGGAAGAAAATGGATGGATAGATAGATGGTTTTTGTAACACTCTATATATTTTGGGTAAGCATCCCCCCTTTAGTCTCATCTGTACAAAGGACATTGTTTCAGAATTCTTGTGGTTTGTTTAGATGCAACCTCACAAACCTTTCTCCTGGGAGCTCGTCCAAATAAGCCATACCTGTTCAGTCTTTTTGTAATTGTACTGTCATTACATTCAGCAGGTTTTTGCTTATATTTGCTTGGGTATTTTTTTTCTAATAACCTTTTTTTATTAATATAATAATTTTTACAAAGAACCTATATTTAAACCTATATGTTCACACTTGCTCATTGATCAATTAATGAGGTGCATTTAAATATTAGCACCTTGTTACTATACCTATTCTATAGAGAGCTCAAAATCACCTTTTAAGTGAAAGGATAAGACAGGTCCATTTCACTATAGATGCCCTCCAGATCAAGATCAGTCAGACTCTGCAGGAACTGGAAACCCTCTCCAATCTTAGAAGAGGTTTACAAGTTTGTGGACAAGGCTCAGCGGGCCCAACACTCTAAAGGAAAAGAAAGACAATGCAGGAAATTTCACACCTTGCTTTCAAAAACACACACTCCTCATTCTGAACCTACACAACCCAGAGAAGAAAACACACCTGAAGACAGTCAGGAGAAATGGGTTAAGGACTTTTAAGACCGGAATCTCACTGAACCTGAAAAGAGAGTATTAGCCAAAGGACTCAATTTTGCCATTTCGCCACAACAGTTGCCCATAGTGGACCTCATCACAGCCACAGAATCCGCCATACGGATTAATAAATTATCCCAGACAGAAGCAGAGCAAATCAGGATGAAAGTCTCAGCCACCCTCTCCAGTGCCAAAGTCCCTCCGTCCAACCTCACAATACAGGAAAAGAAGGCCGTCGCTTCCCTGAGCAAAGACCACAACATCACTGTTTTACCAGCTGATAAGGGAAGATGCACCGTGGTCCTAAACACTATAGATTACCATACAAAGATCACTACTCTCCTCAGTAACAACAATACCAAGAAGCCTTAAAGCGAGACCCCACAAGCAGCTACAAAAAGAAAGTTATAGCTTGCCTTCAAGACTTTGAAAAGGACAAAATCATTGACCGCCTTACATATCACCACCTTTACCCAGGGGATGCCATACCCTGCATTTATGGACTTCCTAAAATCCACAAGGAAGCTGTCCCACTCAGACCTATAGTCAGTAGCATAAACTCAGCCACTTATAACATTGCAAAACACCTTGCTACCATCCTTGCTCCTCTCGTGGGGAACACCCCACACCACATTAAGAACTCCACCGACTTCACTGACAAGGTCCAGAAACTTACCCTGGATCCAGATGAAACCATGGTGTCCTTTGATGTAGTCTCTCCCTTCACTTGCATACCCACCACGGAGGCAGTGGAGACTGTCAGAAAACGACTACAAGAAGACAGCTCCTTGGAAGACAGGACCAACTTCACACCCGATCAGATTTGCACACTGTTAGACCTCTGCCTCACCACTACATATTTCAAATACAACGAAGGCTTCTACAGACAAAAACATGGCTGTGCCATGGGCTCCCCCGTGTCACCTATTGTAGCCAACCTTTACATGGCTTTTCTCGTTTGGCTCTCAGCGAAGGCGGTCGCACTTTTCTCCTCTCCTCCTTACCCTTATCTTCCCTGCTTAGCCTCTGTGTCCTTGTCTGTCTCATGTGCATTACTTTTCCCTGGAACAGTCTCTCACTATCGTTCTCTAAAACCTAAAAGAGAATTATGGATTTGATCAACTGGTCTCTGAATGCTATTGACACCCTCTTCTCAACGTGAAGTCTGGGCTCGGGAGAGCCCGAGTGCCCTGGAGGGACTTTCCCTGCCGGATACACGATGGACGGGTGGCAGAACTGGAGAGTAATGTGCCTGGCGGGACTGTCGATCGAGGACGCTGAAGATATCTACCTACTCGGAATTATGATAACAGGGTTCTTGCTGATCGGAGCTGGCATGGCCCTGACTTATCGGAGAATTGAGAGAGCGGAACCGGCTGTTCAAACCCCCCCAAGGCTGCCCGCTGAAATCGAAGCGACGGGACGAGTCGCGACCTCTCACAACGAACGCAGCATGGTTAACACCTTGGAGACGCTTACAGCTGCTGTGAAGGCTCAAAACAACACCATTGAGCATATGGTGGGATACATCAGAGAGGGCCCTGCTCAAAATGACAACCTTGAGCAAAAGTTGGATCACATCACAGAACGGATCACTGCAGTTGTGAGGTCTCAGAATCAAAAGAATGACAACACCACGGATCAGAAGTTTGATACCATCATGGGGAGGCTCGCGGCTCTCCAACGGGAGATCGAGAGACCAGCATCAGAGTGTTAAAGATCAGCTTTGAAAATTCTTGTGAGCTGCTCGTATGGAAAGAAAATCAACAAAATCAACAAATTCGGGATCAAAATGCAGACACCACCACGGCGCCAGCTGCAGGCCCAAGGCTGAAGCCGGACAAACACTCCCTGATAACGACTGTGTGATGACTATTCTCCCCATCCCATGCAAGGCCACCTGGATTGGCTGGAGGACTGTTTACTTAGCCTGATAGGGCGAAGGACACTGTCTCAGCTGAACTATGGACACGCACACACACATACTTACACTGATAAGCACTCACTCATCTCCCCTTCCCTTTCCAACGCCTTCGATGCTTGTTACCTCCTGGGAACACGAGGCGGGTCTGGGCCCGTGCTGGCGAGTCGGCGCAGTGGCAGGATGTCTGCTGTGTTACCTGGGATTACTCCTTATCCCCTACCTAACCCTGTTGCTGGTCACGTGCTCTATAATGTTGTACTGTGGACATTTATGTGCTTTTCTGTGCAGAGGAGTTTTTTTGTTTCCTGTTCTCATGCTGTCCTCCTGTAGCCCAGCATGAGTAAAGGTCTCTTTTTTTCCTCTTGTACTTTTTCCCATTGTAGTGTCCATTTCAGTGGTTTTTCCGTATCAACCGTTCTCTGACTTGTATCCCCATGTGATGTCTGTGTTGTGTGTGTGTAAGGTCGGGGGGCGGGTTCATTCCACTGCAGGGCAACCTACCACTGCATGTGGCGAATAAAATTTGAACTTGAAACTTGGAGGAAGTGGAAAGGAAGGCTCTTGGCACTTTCAAAGGAAGAGTGCCCAGCCACTGGTACAGATATGTAGACGACACCTGGGTCAAAATCAAGGCACAAGAAGTGGAATCCTTCACTGCGCACATTAACGCTGTGGATAAAAACATCAAGTTCACCAGGGAAGACACAAAGGATAACTGTTTGCCTTTTCTGAACTGCGCCGTGCACATTGAAGAGAATGGCAACCTCAACATTGAAGTTTACCGGAAGCCCACACACACGGACCAGTACCTGCTCTTTGACTCCCATCACCCTCTGGAACACAAACTTGGAGTAATTAGGACCCTACACCACCGGGCAGAACATGTTCCCTCTAAGCCTGAAGGAAAAAAGAAGGAACACACACATGTAAAGGAAGCACTCAAAACGTGCGGCTATCCTAATTGGGCGTTTATAAAGTCAGCAAAGAGGCACAGAAAAGAAGATCAGACACCAGCGAGGGAGGATAAGAAGGACAGACGCAACAACATTGTCATCCCCTATGTAGCCGGTGTATCAGAAAAACTCAGGAGGGTTTTCTCCAAGCATGACATCCCGGTGCATTTCAGACCCAGCAACACGCTCAGACAAAAACTGGTTCACCCGAAAGACAAAACTCCAAAACACAGACTTAACAATGTGGTGTATGCTGTACAGTGCAGCGAGGAATGCCCAGACTTCTACATTGGAGAGACCAAACAGCCACTTCACAAGCGCATGGCACAACACAGAAGAGCCACCTCCACAGGACAAGACTCAGCAGTCCATCTGCATCTTAAGGATAAAGGACACTCTTTCGAGGATGCCAATGTTCACATTTTGGACAGAGAGGACAGATGGTTTGAAAGAGGAGTGAAAGAAGCCATCTATGTCCACTGTGAGCGACCATCTTTGAACAGAGGCGGTGGTTTACGACACCAACTGTCTGCCATCTATAATCCAGTTTTGAAATCTCCCCCCCCTTCCCCAGACGCCTTAACGCCCACTCACATCCTGGGCCATCTGACCTCAGGAATTTGCATGATAAGGTGGGGCCAGGTTTCACAATGAGCTCACCCGAAACTCTGGCTGATTGGGACCCACACCCAGTTTCACACCTTGGCTCAGGCGATTAGAGGATCATCAGGGGGTCCTTTTGTCCCTCTGTGGGGGGATACTCCCACTAGGATATATCTGGGACTCTCCACCATTTGACCTTAGAACTGAAGAAGCTTGTCGGATGAGAGGTGAAACGTCTTCAAGTAACTTAAAGAAGTCCAGACGCTTTTCTTTGCAAGCTCCTTTGACTATACCTACCCTCTTAATTCCTATAGAAGCAACCAGTGTGTACTTAGTTTTTCACACTACTTGCAGTCTTGTGATAAGATTTTTTTTTACAGTGAGGACATGTATGCATTTTTACTATAATACCACAAAGGACATAAAGTATTTTTTTAGATTAATCGAAATATTCTTACAAAATAAATACAATTTTACAAATAGTCACAATAAACTGGTTGTAATCAGGAAACAAGAAACAAGAAATTTCTTAAATGTTTCAATAGTCAATAAACAGTGGGGGTAGTACTGAGAAAACAGTTCAACACAGGACTGTACTGGAGAGTTAGGGATGAAGTCCATAGAGGGTGAAGCAGGTTTATGAACAGAGTCCAAGTAGAAGTCAAAACATTCACTTTCTTAAGTCCACTCATATGCCGATCAGGATAAGGTAGGTGTTCACTTTCTGTTTTCTCTCAATTGCTGTCATATCTCTTTTTAGTTATTAAAATTTTGGTTCATCATTTTAATGGAGCTGGCATTAAATGTGTCATACATAACTCTTGATGGGTTTTTCCAAGTGAACAAATACAGATATTTTTATTTTATGATCATGTTTACTTTATACATTCTGATACTCTGCTGTAATTTCATTATTGTATTCCTCATTGTGGTTGAGAAAAGTCTCCATGAGCCTATGTACATTTTTATTGCAGCTTTGCTATTGAACTCTGTTATGTTAAGCACTGTTATTTACCCAAAGCTTTTGACTGACTTTTTATCTAAAAGACAGATCATATCTTATTCCGTCTGTCTCTTTCAGTTTTTTATGTTTTACTCTTTGGGTGGTTCAGAATTTTTACTCTTGTTTGCCATGGCCTATGACAGATATGTGTCTATATGCAAACCTCTGCAATATCCAATGATCATGACAAAAAATACTATCAGCATTTTTTTAACCTTAGCTTGGATTGTGCCCTCTTCTCAGCTTGCAGTGGTAGCTGTATTAATGGCCAATAAAAAAATCTGTAACTTTACTTTCACTGGAATTTTTTGCAACAATACAATTTACAAGCTTCTGTGTGTGCATTCAAAAGCACAAACTGTATATGATATGGTTGTACTATCTAATGTTGCAATTCTCCCTGCGGTTTTCATATTCTTCACTTACACCAGGATACTTGTGATATCCTATCAAAGCTGTAAAGAAGTCAGGAGAAAAGCTGCACAGACCTGTTTGCCCCACTTGATAGTTTTGATCGGCTATTTGTGTTTGTGTGCATTTGATGTCATTGTATCTGGTCTGGAGTCTAATTTTCCAAAGATTGTACATTCCATATTGACTTTGCAAATCGTAATGTATCCTCCCCTTTTCAATCCAATTATATATGGACTAAAAATGAAGGAGATTTCTAAACACCTCAAAAGGTTGTTCTGCGCTGTCAAAAAAAACTAATGTATCAATACTGTCAATACTCATTTTTTAACTTACAAACTGATACAGTTGAAATCAATTGTACTCATGATTATGACTAATTAGACAGTAACATCAGTATCAATTATGTATTTTTCTTTTCTCTCCTGCTCTAATGCATGCAAGTAGCAGCAGTGACTCTAAAGGCCTATTCCAGGTAAATATAGCCATTCATACTCGACTACTCAAGCACTCACAGACCATCCTAATCACAGCTAAAACTATCTTGTTATTGTTGTTGTTTGGGATTCAGTTGTTGCTGACACTTATTTTATTTTTTTCATTTTTCTTAAGGAATACTGCCTATTCTTACAAGCCTCGTTTTACATCATTTCCTTAGGGTTATTAATGTGTTCTGATTCTGATTAAACATAATGTGAACATAATGTTTGCCACCACAAGTTCTACTGCTGCAGCAGCTGGTGCAGGGCTGGAAGAGGAATTAAAAACTTGATTAGAGACATATCTTTACTAAATAGTATCTGCTACAAATGCAATGTGCTAATGCTGAACATAGGAAATTATTACAAGACATATTTTATTCAGTCAGAAATCAAATATATATAACATTAGTCTATAGAGTTACGTGTCATTTGTGCACAAAACTGTGTGTATAAGACAGAGAACTGTCTTTGTAGCCATCATTTTTAAATATTGCTATGAGTAGATTTGGTGTCCAACTTAGTGGTATTTTGGACTGACATAAAGTTAAAGTTTACAGGTGTTACAACTTATTACAACTCATGTAATATTAATAAAACTTTGCCTTGCTTAAATGCATGATTTATCATTGATAGGTAACCAGAGAAATATCACCAGTGAAATTAACATTCCTTATATCCTCTGGTATGTCATGTGCTTTCATATATCACACCTAAATCAGGATTCCAAGCCATGGAAATAGGGTCGTGGCAGTATTCATCACAGCCTGAAAAGACTGGGCCACATTGGCTCCCTCTTCCTACTATCCTCCTCGCTAACATCCACTCCATATGCAGCAAATTATAATAGCGCTTGCCTTCACTGAAACAGTCTTATCTTCCCTGTGTGTTTCCATTACTTTTCTTTGTGCTCATGTTTGTGCTGCCATTTGCTGCACCTTAACAAAGGTTTGTCATTTATTTCTTGAAATCGTCTCGGTAAGGTCCATCCTCAGTCACACATTAAGTGAATACTTTTAACATATTAACCCATAAAAAACATTGAATACAGGTGTTCCAATCATTTACATGGCCACAGGTGCATAACATCAAGCACCTAGGTATACAGACTAGTGAAATTTGCGCCAATTTTGGTCAATCACTACAGACATCCTAACCTAAGATAACCTTTATTAGTCCCACACGTGGGAAATTTGTTATGTCACAGCAGAAAGTGGACAGTGGACAAAAGAAAATTGGTTCCTACTTTACCTCTAGGGGGGCAGCAAAACTATTAAAATCAGTTTCTGCTGCTGTTATTCTGGTGATGTCTTATGATTGACTTATTTAATTTGTTCCTTTTGAATTTTTCTTATACAGCATGATGTTCACTTGATTTCTGCTTCAGCATAATGAAGAACAATCACAAGCATTTCATGAGATTAAAGAGTTTAATTGGGAAAGAAATCAAATTTATGCAGTGTGTACAGTGATGATTCTTCTTCATAACTTCTGAAATTCTCTGTGGCTAAATGATGGTTGATGGCCATCCATTCCTGCCTTATCAGAGCTCCAAGGTGATCACAGTTTGTGGCTCTTTGTTTGTTCACTTGCATTATAAGGATTGACTATCTCAACTGGATTAAGATTTGGGGGATTTCCTGACTGTAAAATGCTATTTTGTGATCATCCACAAAACCAATCTAATGAGCTTGGAAAACTGGACTTCTTTAAGTTCCTTGAAGACATTTTACTTCTTCACTTCAGTGGAGAGTCCCAGATTTTGCTTAAAATCTTAAACTGGCTGTAGATGTGGAAGTTACTGTTTCTGTCCAGGCTATTTCCAAAAACCAACAACAAAACAAAACTAAAACAAAAAGGAATGGCATTTTTTAGATTAAATTAAATAGTAGGTGAAAGAACATGAAGTTTTTTTCTCATTAAATTGTTTATTTATGGGCGCCGGTTTAGATCACTGGGATGAACAGGCAGCCATAGGCTCCCTCTCTCTCTTCCCCTGCTTTCCTGTCTCTCTTCACTGCACTAATTAAGCCAGTAAAATGCCAAAAATTGAAAAATCATTTATTTATTACTTCAATACTTTGGGGTAATATGAATGCCTTGCCCCCTTTCACATTTTCTAAAATCATCCAGTGGGCCGGAATGGCGTCTTTGCCAGACCGATTCTGGGCCCCCAGCCTCATGTGTGATACCAATGTTGTATAGGCTTGGATACATGCACACAACAAAAACTTAAATCTAAAAATGAAAACTGAAAAAAGACGTGAATACAGTGATAACGAGAGATTGGCAGTAACATGTTAAAGGTAACGCGTTACTGTAATCTGATAAATTTTTTCAAGTAACAAGTTAAGTAAGGGATTACTTTTGCAATAAAAGGAATTAGATTACTGTTACTTGCGTTACTGCGTTACTAAACAGGGATTTTGTTTGTGAGAGTGTCTCATGACAATAACGTATGAGCCTGCAATGTCCGTGGCAGCAACAGACATGTGTAGATCAACAATGGATAATATGGAGTGGGGGAGAGAGTATGACCATGCAGTGTTTAAAACTTGGAATTACTGACATTACTTTGAGTATGATTCCGTAAAAAGTGACAAATACATTTGCGTCATGGTAATGTGAAATTCACAGAGAAACCACCGGATGCCCCACTGACATGACCGCTGCAGCACTGGGCAAACATCCATCCTGCTAAACAGGTGAAAATAGTTTTAAGAATGACAGGACTTAGTGCCACTGAATCTTAGATTTTTCTTATTTTTTGCTGTATTTTACTCGCAGGAATCAGGATTCCTGCGAGTGGATCAGAATTTTTGCACAATCCAGAAGATTTTGAAATGCGGCATTTCTTATGATCATACAGAATCTTTTTTCTATATGAAGGAAGTTCTATTCAACGGTCTTGGCAAAATGTATGTGGAGGGGGAGAAAACCCAGATCACTGTGCCAGCAGTATTGTATTAAAAACCCTTTTGCTGAAAAGTATACATACAATGACCTCTCATATGCTAGTGTTTACCAAATGCACCTGGACAATAACTCTATAAGACCTGACTTCTTTATTGTAAAGTGTTTTTGCTATTGAGCCTTCGGAGTTTACAGATAAGCCTGACCTTTATGTTTTGCCTGAAGGTACCTGTGCCTATAGATTTCGTCCCTGGCACTCCATTGCCCACCAGTCGGCTATATAGTCTTTCAAAACCTGATAGGAAGGCAAAGGAGTGCTACATCACTGACTCACTAGCTGCAGAGATCATTCAGCCTTCACTCGGGTGACGGGTGAAGAACAAGTACCCACTAACGCTGTTGTCCTCCGCTTTTGAGTTATTGCACGGGGCCACTGTTTTCTCTAACCTGGACCTGTGTAACCACCACCTAGTCAGGATATGCAAAGGAGACCACTTTGTACGGTGGCCCTGAGAGGCCAAACGGACTGCAACTTCAGAAAACACAAGAAAAATGCTGCAAAAAGAAAAACACTTGCAAAAAGAAAAATGCTACAAAAAGAAAAACGCGGCAAAAAGAACAATGCTGCAAAAAGAAAAAACACTTGCAAAAAGAAAAATGCTGCAAAAAGAAAATCACTTGCAAAAAGAACAATGCTGCAAAAAGAAAAACGCTGCAAAAAGAAAAATGCTTCAAAAAGAAAAACGCTGCAAAAGCACACACAACACAACGGAAATAGGAAAAAAGACAACGGAAATGTTTCTGGGGAGACAATAACCAGACGGACCAGTTGCACCAACCAAAACATGCTAACAAGTGCACTGGTGCTGTGTCCCATTTCAGGGTCTGCACGCTTGAAGTACGCATTTTAAGTGCGGTTACGTCACCGCCACGCGACGACAGCTGTCCCAATTCGAAGTGTACTTCAAATGCATACTCCAAATGCGCCGTCGATTTCCCGTTCGGTGCACGCTTCGTGGTCCCATAAATCCCACAATTCATAGCGCGGCGGTGGGTGTGGATAATTTTGCCGCAAAATACGGCAGAAGGGAGCGGCCGAAAAGTGAACTGTCAAAAGTTAGTACTGAATATGACGTCACTTATTCATGTGCGAATGTTTAATAACGAAGAACATTAAAACATTGCTGTTGGCCACATGTCGGCAAAGTTATGTGACACTAGTAATGTTTGTACTTTCAGCATTAACTTGGTTTTAAAGCCTCTACTTCTAAATATACATATAGTCGACCTTAATCTTACAGAGAATCTGATGATTTTATGGATAATTAAAGTCAGTCATATATCCACAAACACAACAAGCTGAAAGTCAGTGATATATATATATATATATATATATATATATATATATATATATATATATATATATATATATACATATACATATATATCATAATAATCTGACAATACTATAATATTGGCCATATTATATTTACATTACCATAGTGAGATGACTTTAGTCTCATGAACAACATTAACTAATTATTATTTACTATCCATCCATTCGCTTCCGCTTATCCTTTTCAGGGTCGCGGGGGGCGCTGGAGCCTATCCCAGCTGTCATAGGGCGAGAGGCAGGGTACACCTTGGACAGGTCGCCAGTCTGTCGCAGGGCCAACACACAGGGACAGACAACCATTCGCACTCACATTCACACCTAATGGCAATTTGGATTTTCCAATTAACCTATCCCCACAAGCTGCATGTCTTTGGACGGTGGGAGGAAGCCAGAGTACCCGGAGAGAACCCACGCAAACACGGGGAGAACATGCAAACTCCACACAAAAAGACCCCGGCCTGATGTTGGAATTGAACTCAGGACCTTCTTGCTGTGCGGCAACAGTGCTAACCACCGTGCCACCGTGCTGCCCATATATTATTTACTAGCTAATCTTAAATGACTGTTCAGTACAGAAATGAAGCCCTTGAATCATGTTTTACAGTCCTGTGGTCTCAGCCTCAGATACTCAACTAATCAAAGTGATGTCATGACAAAAATGATTGACCAACAAAACAATTTTCTCCTTCATTTCTGTCAAACAAAGCTGTATGTAACGTGTCTTGCGGTTAGTATCATGGTTGCTAGGCAACCCGAACAGCGCGACAAAGCATATACCGTCCCATTTCACAAGCCTCTCACTTTCGCACTTCTCGTACTTATAGTACGCACTGTACGTAGTACGTGTATTGCGCGTACTTCAAGCGTGCAGACCCTGAAATGGGACACAGCCTGGGACTGGGAGACACTTCAATGACGTGGAAGCGGAGCGGCCAAAGAGTAAACTTTCAAAAGTAAGTTCTGAATATTATGTCACTTATTTATGTGCAAATGTTTAATAATGAGGAACATTAAAACATTACTGTTGGCCACATGCCGGCAAAGTTATGTGACATTAGCGATGTTTGTACTTCCAGCGTTTACTTTGTTTTAAAGTCTTTACTTTATACGCCATTCGATAGTCGACCTTAATCTTACAGAGAATGTGATGATTTTGTGGATAATTAAAGTCAGTCATATATCCACAAACACAACAGGCTGAAAGTCAGTGATGCTGCTCGGTTTGCAGTCCTGAATATCACGGCACAAGCGGGATTCACTGCACTGTTAATGTTAGCTAAGCTATATTGCTGCCTCTGTTCGGTGGTGTTGAGCCAAACGGACTTTAACGTGAGTTTGAACGAGCTGACGGTTCACTCGTTAAGCTGAAAGAAAGATGCTTTAATCACAGCGGTCACACATGTGTCCACTGTACCATCTGGGAACTCTTCTTGTTTAGCACTCATAATAACACAAACACTAAATCCTCCTGTTTGTAGCAGTGTATACACCTGAGACTGTCACCTGTCTATCAGTCCTGCACTCTCTATCTGTTTCTTTCTCTCTGATTGTGGAATAAAAGTATGAACATGTATTTATAAGTTACACTTGTGTTTGAATCCTGCAGCTTATCGCACATTTGATTTCCATGTGTGACGACTGCAAGTGTCCAGAGTGAGGACAGACTGAGGGACCCACTGCTGCACATCATCTGTGAGGCTTTGCACCCCTGATGATCCACCAGGACAAACTCAGCAGTGTGTGAGGAAGAGGAGGAGGAAGAGCCAGCAGCAGCTGACAGATGGAGAGAATAGACAGACGGTTCCCTGTTTGTGAAGGACTGCTAGGAAAGTTTAACATAACTAATTGTCTGTCCTGAATCAGTCTTATTAGGTAATGTTCAAATAATTTGATCATTCCAGTGTTTTCAGTGTGGGAGAAAGTACTCAGGGCCTTCAAGTTACACACTATGAAAGGCAGCAACAGGTTTAATGTTCAGAAACCTAAAGTATGTATCAGCAGCAGAATGGAGCTAAAAATAATTGTTTGTTTCAGTTCTATGAAGCTTTGAGTATTTTGGATTAGTAGTACTGCTGTGTTTGTTGCATCATATCGCTGTAATTGTTTATATGCTTTATATATTCTGAGGTAAGTTGATCTATAGTGTTACATCATATTCTATAAGGATGTTATGTGTTTGTATACTTTCTGCCCAGTTTGACCCATTTAGCAGAAGTCAGCCTGTTTAAGGCTCTGATGTCTATTCTGTATGACTTAAAGCAGTTATGACATGGTCTGATTTTCTCACCCAATAAAGGAATATTTAATATATCAGTCTACTCTTCATTCTATCAGAAACAGTTATCAATTCAATTCAATTCAGTTTTATTTATATAGCGCCAAATCACAACAAAAGTCGCCTCAAGGCGCTTAATAGATACAGAGAAAAAACCCAACAACCATATGACCCCCTATGAGCAAGCACTTTGGCGACAGTGGGAAGGAAAAACTCCCTTTTAACAGGAAGAAACCTCCGGCAGAACCAGGCTAAGGGAGGGGCGGCCATCTGCTGCGACCGGTTGGGGTGAGAGAAGGAAGACAGGATAAAAGACATGCTGTGGAAGAGAGACAGAGGTTAATAACAGATATGATTCAATACAGAGAGGTCTGTTAATACATAGTGAGCGAGAAAGGTGACTGGAAAGGAAAAACTCATACATTTGCTTCTTCCACACATATATAAGCATTGAGCCAAATTTAGTAATGCCAACATATTAAAAGAACAATATTTGTCTCCTATATATAATACATCTATATATACACTGTCACAGATACTTGTCTTTAAGTGAAGATTTAAGGTGATAGGAAATATAAATAAATGCAACTTGAATCTTTACTGAAGCTCAGTGTTTGACACAGAGTTCACTCACATGTGCTGTACCAGTGTACCTGCACATGTGATGTGACAATAGAAGTGATTTAATTTGAGAGTTCAAACTCACTGCTGTAATAATTTATAATGATTAACATAATAACTATAATATTGGCCATCTCATATTTACACTGACTTTAGTCTCATGAACAGCATTAACTATTTGTTATTTACTAGCTACTCTTATATGACTGTTCAGTGCAGAAAGGAAGCCCAACAATCATGTTTTACAGTCCTGTGGTCTCAGCCTCAGATACTTATTAAATCACACAAAGCTCGTGTAGAAACAAATGAACAAATGAACAAAATATGTTCTCCTTCATTTCTGTCAACCACACGTTTCCAGCTATCATGGTTGCTAGGCAACCTGGGCAGCGTGACGGAGGCTAGACCGTCCCATTTCACAAGCCTCGCACTTCCGGCCTTAGCGGTCTTTGAGTACGCGGCCCTTGAGGACCGTTGAGGCTGCGTACTTTAAGGCTGCAGACCCTGAATTGGGAAACAGCAATTCAGGGACTGTAGAGATTGACTACAGCAGAAATGCGGCATTTCTTGTGATCATACAGAATCTTTTTTCTATATGAAGGAAGTTCTATTCAACGGTCTTGGTAAAATGTATGTGGAGGGGGGGGGAAACCCAGATCACTGTGCCAGCAGTATTGTATTAAAAACCCTTTTGCTGAAAAGTATACATACAATGGCCTCTCATATGCCAGTGTGTATCAAATGCACCTGGACAATAACTCTATACATAACACTTGTAAAGTGTTTTTGCTATTGAGCCTTCAGAGTTTACAGATAAGCCTGGCCTTTATGTTTTGCCTGAAGATACCTGTGCCTATAGATTTCTTCCCTGGCTCTCCATTGCCCACCAGTCGGCTATATAGTCTTTCAAAATCTGATAGGAAGGCAAAGGAGTGCTACGTCACTGACTCACTAGCTGCAGAGATCATTCAGCCATCCACGTTCACTCGGGTGAAGGGTGAAGAACAAGTACCCACTAATGCTGTTGTCCTCCGCTTTTGAGTTATTGCAGGGGGCCACTGTTTTCTCTAACCTGGACATGTGTAACCACCACCTAGTCAGGATATGCAAAGGAGACCACTTTGTGTATCTGAGGTATCAGACGAGTATCTCGCCATGTCGTTCACAAATTCACAGATTCACCAATGCTCCTGCCGTATTCCAAGGACTGGAAAATGAAATTCTGAGATATTTCATCATCCACTTTGTCTTCCTCTTTCTGGATGATATTCTTAATTTCCCTAAGAATCTCTCTGACCACGTGAACCACGTCAGTCTCATTAGTGATGTGTTGGTCACGAACGAAACGGCTCTTAGAGCCGGAAGTTTGACGTGAACAACGCGAGCCGGCTCCTTATTGGGAGCCGTGGTTTTTTTCTTCTTTCTCTCACCCTCTCTCTTGCACTTTTTTTTCTGCTTCACTCCGCATGCGAGCCTTGTGCTTTGCGCCTGGAAAAGAGGGTCAAGAGCGCATCTTCCCCGGCAAAAAATGAGACCCCATCATCAAAAAGAAGTCGCCTGGCAGACTCCCCCGGCACAACATGGCCTGCCGGCAACACATTACTGACTTCCTGGAGTCAATTGGCATGCGACTGTCCAGCTTCGATACGAGGAAATTAAATCCCGGAATGCGCCATAGTTCCGGAATGTTAGGAATTCTGGAATGCGCCACGGTTCCGGAATGTGCGGAATTCCGGAATGCGCCATAGTTCCGGAATGTTCGGAATTCAGGAATGCGCCAAGGTTCCGGAATGTTCAGAATTCCGGAATGCGCCATAGTTCCGGAATGTTCGGAATTCAAGAATGCGCCAAGGTTCCGGAATGTTCAGAATTCCGGAACTATGCTCATTGTCAGCAGGCTCACTGTCAAAAGACTCATTGTCAACCATGAGGTGTATGGTATTGTGTTGTGTGGCAGCTTAAATATGTGTTTTGCAACATTATCACTGGGCATTAACTGTTTTTTGTGCTCTGCAGAGTAAAACAGAAAATGCCTGTTACTCCACAGAGCACACCAGAAAGTCTTCAAATAATGGGAATGAGTTCTACCCGAGAGCCCCTTTCACAGCTGTCAAGCACCTCTACCCAAACTAAAATATCTAGGGGGGAGCAAGAACGCGAGGACAAAGAGGATTTAATAGCAGCCTCTGATACCAAGGCCAATCCGAGTGCTGACAAAAATGTGCAAAATAATCATGCAAGTTGATGGTCTACTCTGGAAACGGGATCAAATAACAAAGGAGACTGAAGAGCTGCACTCACAGGTCAGTGACACTGTGTATAGCTGTCTTTGTTTAAAAAAAAATATCAGTAAAAGTTTAATCTGTCTGCCTCCCTGTACTACTGAAGGGTAAGGTGTGAGACAGAGGTCTGGGGGAGTCCAAAATTCCAACTTCTCTCCACCTGCAACTAAGTAAGGCATCATGGCTAATTAATTGGACAAACGATTCTCTGTGCTTCTGAATCCCCTGACTCTCCTCTCCTTTTGTTACAGTGCCCATGACCTGCCACAGTTTCCCCCATCAAGTTCCCGCACTCTGCCTTCATAGTGTCCTCACAGTTCATGTTATTTGCCACAGTTCATGTTATTTGCCACTTCCCTCTTAGCTCTGAGTCCCCTAGTTCATAGTTCCTGCTCTGTTTTCAGCCTCTCATAGTTCATGCTCTTAGCTCCTGCTCAGCTTTTATTGATATTGACTCTCCTACAGTCCCTCTTCCCCTCCTTCTCATTTGGTACCACCACCTGGACCTTTTGGAGGAGGACAAGTGAATCTTCAATTCAGAAGCATCCAGAGGAGGAAGCAGGGGCAGCCATTTCTGGCACATGTATCACTCTTTAGAGAAAAAAAGCTATCCATAACACAAAATTTAGAGTAATTTTTTTTTTGAGTTAGCTCTGCCAGGAACCCATGTGAATGATTTAATTTCCTTGTTACCTGGAAGGAGATGGTGCCAATGCATGCGCACTCAAAATTGGACTGTGAGGTAGCAAACGTGAACAAATTTGCGCCAGGTTATTCAGTTTTCAATCCCTTCTAGCAAATGATGAATGCATAAAAGGCATTAACTGTGGTTATGTCGGGTTTCTAGAGACAACCTGTGACACACACATGTAATGGAGTTGTCAATAAATTATAACAGCTATCCTGACTTCAGGTCTTAGATGAACAGTGAGTTGGAATCCAATGTGTGGGTCATAGACATTACCGAATGCTGTGATTCACAGACAGTGGCTCACGTGTCTCACAACACATTATATCTGATTTAAAGGTTTCAGGTGTTTAAAAACTGGGTTCCAAAGGAAAAGATATTGGTGAAATACGACTGTAATCCAATTTGGGGTACTTTTTTGTCTTTGTGTGTTTTCTTATTTACAACTAATATTAATATTAGGGGGCAAGGAGTGACAAAATTAAATACATAAATGAATGAAATACACCATTAAATAATTAAATGTGTCAGTTATTTAAAATTGGAATTAGTGAACTAAATAAAGATTTAAATATTTCTGTTCAAACATTTAATAAATTACTTATTTTAAATTTTATTTGATTAATGACATCAAACCCAGGGGGTTAACACTGTTCCAGTCAAAACCATTGCTTTGGCCTGGTGTACACCAATTTCATTTACCGAGGTTATATCTATTGTGTCTTTATTTCCTGATGTCCGTATGTGTCATACTTGTTTCAGTCACCACTTTTCTTTTTCTTTTCTTTTTTACCTGTCCCATTTAGTTCTTTAGCTGTCAGAATTGTCTGAAGACCAAGAAGGATACCCAATGGATTTACTTTGCCAAATGGATCATCATGGCCTTGCCGTATTGGTCCATTTGATCAACCTTTGTTGTTATTGTTTATTTTATTTCATTTTCGGTTGTTACAGACGGGACAGACATGACTGAGGGATAGGAAAGGGAGAAAGAAAGATGAAGGAAAAGAAAAACAGAAGGGAAGAGGGACAGTGAGAAAGGGTCAGTCATCAATTCTGAATCATAACTAACATCTGATCTTTGTGTTTTTTGTTCAATATCAGCATGACCTGTGTATACATACACAAACTTTATTAAAAGAGATAACATGACGTGTTTCCATCATGTAGTAATTGTTAGGTTTAAATGTACCAGGACAGTTAGACACTATGAAACACATACAGACTTCAAAATGTTTGATTAATATTTTTATTGTGAATATTAATCAAGATTAAAGTTACAGTGTGCAAAATCTCAACACTAGATGTCAGTACATAGCAGACTGCATTCAACCAATTTCTGTTTTCGTACCCCTCCCAGTTCAAATACACAATCCCAACTAAGGTGGCTTCCATTTATCTGTAGTGAGTGTGTGCTGTCAGTCCGCTGTTTAGCTCAGCAGTAGCAATATGTATCGACATCTATGGAGGAAAACGCAAAACTTTGTGGTTGAGTCCAATATGAGTCGATGAGTCACTGAAGCTCATTTCCGTCTGAAAATGATACTGCAGTGTTGTTCAAGATATCCTGAACTTCTCTGTCAATTAGTGCTGCCCTTGTTAGTGACACTTTGAAGTGGAGCTAACTTTGTTAAATTCAGACTCTTAGCGAATAAACTCTCATACAATGTGAGAATGTAATCAAGTTGTTTATTGGAGGGAAAATGTGATTTTTAGGACACTTGAGTCTAACATTAGCTAATATAGCATTAGCTTATTGCTGCTGTGTTTTAGCCAGCTTGGTGTTAGCTGTCTGTAGGTAGTAGGGTCGCATGTTTAATCTGCTAACAATAAGTAATTGTGTTGAAAACAGGAAAAAATGAACATGTTTTACACATTTCATGTGTTAGAGCTCTGACTGCAGTTCAGTAGGTTCAGCTGAGGAGAAAGAGGATGACATTTTATCCAGTTATCGCCTTCCCTCACATTTTTGCTTCTTTAGTGAAGTAAACCAGATGATAAAACATGGGTATGAACCTTCCTGTCTTAAGTCTGTAGGTGCAGACACAAATTAAAATTTCTCTAGGCTAAATTATTACTATTTTATTATTTTAAATTTCGCTAACTTTCAGGGATTTCTCAGTTGAACAAACATGTTTTATAACTCATAAGATATTTTTTTCCCCAATCTAACTCTGCAGGGAATTATTTCTATGTTGTTGGAAACAGCATAGAAATACTGGACTGATACAGTTTGTCCAAACATGTATATTTGGACAGTTTACCTGTATTGTGGGCCCAATGTACCAAGCAAACTACCCACTAGCCAGTAAGCATTCATCTAGCTGCTCTAATCTGTCTCTCTTAATTCCAACCTGAGCCAACAGAATTATTTAGAGAATGAATTGGTGGGTTTAAATACTTGGATAACACCCGGAACAAATAGACCTTTTTCTTTTTATTCTTGTACTGAAAATCTTGGAGCTCTGGTTTTTAATGGCATTTAACTTTAGTCAGAGACGTACAGCATAATATTACTCAGGGATATACGATTTAAGACAGAACACACATAATACCTTAAAGGAGTGGGGCTCTGAGCAGTGAGGCCATTCAAGTTCTTTTGGTGAATGACTGTAAAAATCTGTACAGCATATTTTACGTTGATATTTCTCTTCCTGCATTGTAAAGCATGGTAATTTTAGTGTTCAATAAATTTTCAGTCCAATGACCGGCTACGTGGGTTTTATTAATAAACTGAATGACAGGTAGCAGTTGGGTTCATCAGAGTTCAAATCTGTCACATTTTACAGTAGAATAGATAGATGGGTCATTTCATATGAAAACCAACCAACTGCACCAGTTTAATGTTTCTGATGGAGAGGAACAGAAACAACCATTAGTTTGATCTGTTATCTGATTATTATGTGGGAAAAAAAATAACTTTTGAGTCCAACTTTTAAAGGATTACATCACCATGTGAGATCAGCCAGAACAAGTTATACCAAATAGGAGGTTTGTTTTTTTTAAACCTAGCGTTTGATATTCCCATTATAGCCTCCGTCAAAAATAATTTACCAGTAATCTACAATCCTGTTTAATTCTGTGGCTGTTAGGTGGAGACACTAGTTGGTTTTACATATCAGTTTCAGTTTCAAAATTTTAGGAGCATTAAACTTTCTGTTGTTTGATTTAATATAATGAATAAATGTAATTTTATTAAGCATGACAGACACAGACGTCTTCAGGGATACAGACAATTTTTATTCTGAGACAAAAGTCTTGATTTGTCTTACAAAGCAGCCCTTTTCCTAAAAAATAAAATAAATATAACAAAGATCATTTTAGTAACACAAAGTGTCTCACTGAAAGGATCGGCTGTTTTCTCAACAGCCTCATCACTGCATAAAATTAACTGGAAACACAGAAGCATCACATTTCTGCGTGTTTCACCAACACTGACGCGGGATCTGATTTTTTTCTTCCCCCCTCAACTTAGTGCAAGTTCAGTCATCACATTGAACAGTAATTTCAAAAAAGTAAAAGCAAATCACAAACTCTTACAGTTCAGTCAGTTTTAGCTGAAATTCACTTTTAACATGATCAAAGTGAACTGAGGTCAGGTCTGCACAGGACTAACACCAACAACACAAACTCTACAGTGCATGACTCGAAACACTTACATCATATAAATCATGTTCCCGGACATATTACTGACAGAGTTATCAATTAAAACATTTCTTACACAACACAGACACACATGCATGACCGACCTGGTGGCAAACGTCATTTGTGGGCTTCAGATAATAAAACCTCTCCTGGCATCAGCTTTCAAACAGAGACATCCCCGCACATTAAGGCCAGTTCTTTTAGTGCAAACACAGAAATGCAAAGTCAGTCTTAAAATGAATGTAATGAGCTCCATTAGTCGGGGAAATGAGCCAGATTATTAACATCAATCACTAAACCAAGTTGTTTAATGTTAGATTATATTTTCTTTGAGTGCTGAATTATTTTCTTTTCATTACTGTCCGAAAATTATTTGGTACCCACGCTACTAACTTAAATTTATGTGCAAGTCACACAGTTTCTTTGCAATTTTAATTTGCATCTCATTTCAAAACATTTTCAGGGCTTTCATGGTCACTTTGCCACTATTGGAGACATTTATCATGCTCATGTGCTTATTTTGCATCTCTGTGTGGTGATTTTATATGTTTTTGTTTTTTCTATGGAAGGTCATTTTTGTGTCTTCATTGTTCTTCTCTCCTCACTGAACTGGTAGAATTGTGTCTCAACGTACTTTTTAAGGTAATCAAAAAATTTGTTAATAATAAATTTGTTAATAATTTTTTGTCATTTTGAGTTTGTTTTGTGTCTTTGTTTGTTTTTGCATAAATAAGAGCAAAACATTGCAGATTCATTGGAAAAAAAGGAGCGAATCATTATTTCAGACATTCATACTCCACACCACTCTCCACCACAAAAAACAAACAAACAGAAATTCGCACTTTTATCCTAAAGCATTGCCATTGTGGCTTCAGAGGCTGTTCTCAATTGGCTCATGCAAAAGAGTTTAATGAACCACAAATGTAGGGGCTCTTCACTCTGGGCCATAAACTGAAAACAATCGCTAATTCCAACAAATGTATGAACTGCTGAGAGAAAGAGTGCCCGTCATTACAGAAACAAAGAGCCAAACATTATAATCTGTATTTAAACAGTAAAAGTGTTTCCATAGCAGGTTTATGATATTAAGCACCACTGGATTCCTGCCAAAACTTAAAAATCTTAGTTTAGCTCATTGCATCACCACCTAAGCCGGGAACTGTAAACAAGCTTGTAATTTTTGGCCAATAATTAACAGAAATAAGCAGTCATGTAATTTTAAGACCAATGGAACAAGGACAAATCCAGTCTTGGTTTTGAACTCAGGAGGAAATTTGAGAGATTTGTGCTTTTGAAATGTCAGTGGACTCATTTGCGGAAAAGTTGCTGGGTTTTGGACACACAATGAAGTGAAAACTGTGGGAAACATTTTTTAGATATTACTCCTCAGTAAAGACCTTCCACCATTTAATCTCCAACCTCTCTATTAGCCTTTAAGTGGCTGCAGCAGCAGCAGGCTTGACAATCTGAGTTGTTAAGGTGTTAATCTGAGTTGACTGATTATCAAAAAAACAACAACAGATAATTCATTTGCTTTTTACAACAAATAAATTCCTATACATTTGTGAGGTTGGAAAATAATTATAGTCAAGTGAATGTACAGCATCGTCATCAGCAAAACTTCTACTTGCAAAAAGCAAAGGCCTTGAATGCAAACGCTTGAGCTCGTCATGTAGACAGCAACGATCATCAACATTATCAATCTGTACTCCAAAGAAGATCCATACCTACATCTGAACAGCTACATATCTTAAATAAGGATAAAATGACTCTTAGAAAAAAATGAGGTAATGAATTTAAGCTCAAGTGACCTGTCAGGAGGTGGCAGGGGAAGTCCTTCCACCATATTCCTGTCCGGTCTCATATTTATATTTACAGAAAGAGTTTTTAGCATAAAAGATTCTGTAAGCTTAAAAAACTTTGAACAGTTACCTTCTGCTGCCACCAGAGGTCAGCAAACTGCACAGAGCCTCATGTTGTTTCAGTTAAGAGGAAGAAGTTTGCAGGTAGTTTGCACCATTGTGGTATTGTCGATCGACAGTCAGTTTGTCACAATCTTGAAATTAGTTTGAAGAGATCAGCTAAAAAATACAGACGTCCCGCTTCCATCACTACACTGTAAGAAAAAGGAATCTGACGAAGTACGATGATCCCAAAGCTGAAGTAAAGTTGTGAAATTTAGGGAGAAACCAAAGTGAATCTATCAGGTTTCCACAGCTCTCAGTAAAAAAAAAAAAAAGAACAAAAAAAATTTAAAATAAACAAGTGTCCAGAACTAAAATGTGTTTTTTAAGGAGTAATGATGCTGCAGACACTCTACATGCTGAATTGAATTAACCATTTTCATGCACTTAAGTAACCAAATCACTGCAAGCAACCTGGTTCCAGCAGAAATCAGAAACATATATACAGTAACCTGGTTAAACATTCAATGACGTCCTTAAAAATATCTGTGAATACAATTTCAAGTGTACACAAAACAATATTACACTCTTACAACTTTGGATATGTTAGCTGACCATCTGAAAAGCAAGCTGTAGTAACAACTGGTCAATTATTATAAAAGGGCTGACAAATTTTATTTCAAATCACATAAATGATTCATTATAAAATCACTTTAAAATTCTTAATCCTAAAATAACCTTAAATTACTGTTCATTAATCGATTAGTATATGAAACATACTGATCAATGTCTGGTTTTGCACTAAACCCTTTGTGTGACAACATGAGAAATAAGCAGATCTTTGAATACAAGATGCTAAAATTTGCAAATATTTGACTTTTTATTCATTATTTTTTACATACAAAAACTTATTTCTATCATGCTAGACTTTTGTTTTGAAGAGGTTGTTGTTGTTGTTGTGGTTGATGATGATAATAATAATAATAATAATAATAATAATAATAATAATATTAACAACAACAACAATAGGTGTATTGTAAGTACATATATGTATCATGGTCTTGATAATAAAAAAGTGGTGTTAGTGCATTCTGAGTATATGTAATGTGAGTAATCTCTGCCTCACTGAAAAGAACAAATTACACTGCTTATTTTTCATGTTCCATTGCTCTGCCATAAAAATGGTCCCTGTCGATCCAACTTGCTCTTTTTGCCAATAATTTGTCCACAAATAACAGTATTAGCTGCCGTATAGCTGCTTTCCATGTTGATAACTGACAGAGTTTTGGCTGTGTGTGTCAGTCAGATAAATCCTGTTCAAATGAAAGCTGGCTATAACCTGATTACTTAAGTGCATGTAAACCTGGTGAGGGACAACTGAATGGAGCTTCAGCAAAAGGATACCTGACTGTGCTGAGAGATGCGTGAGGATGCAGTCACAGAACAAAAGGAGAAAATAGGCTAAGGAATGGCAAAGAAAGGACCGGAAGGAGGAGGTAATGAGTAAAACAAAGAGGAAAAACATCTGCAGTCCAAGTCCTCAAGTGACTATGGTATAGAGGACTGTTCAGCTACCTTGGTGTGTTTGGTGTGTGTGTGTTTTATCAGCTGCAGTGGCAGAGCAGCAGTCCAGCCAGTAGAGGAAGCAGGTTGAGCAGCAGGAGCCACAGAGTGGTGGCCAAACCTGGAGAACTGGAGCATGGATCTAAAAGAAAGACAGAAAATAACATCTATCAAATCATGTTTGTTTTACATAACAGAATTATATTCTACTCACATTGAGTATTTAATTATACATACACCTTAAGTTTTATCTTTCCCTTTCAGTGCTTTCCTCACCGATTTCTTTACTTTGTTCTCATTTATATCATTTCCCATTTCTTCACTTGTTAAACAACTTCATTCAACCATCAGTTGAAATCTAAAAAGGCAGACAGCTTCACCATGGGACAGGAAGAGCATTTAAATCAGCTGGTCCACTGACTGACCAATTGGGTTGCTCCTGGAGGTGTTGATGGGTGGGAGATGGTAGGGTAGGGGGCAGTCATCACAGAAGTCGGTGCAGGCGGGGCAGATGAGGACACCGTTGTAAACCCACTCGTTAACGCGTACGCTGACGCTCAGCAGCTGACCTTTACGGACACAGAGGAAGGAACGATCCTGAACGAACACCGTGAGGCCCTGAGCTGAGCACGACACCTGCAGCACAGAGAGGGTGTGAGACAGACCCAAAACACACAGCGACATGCACTTTCCTCTCATTTCTCTAAGTTTATTTTTTCCCTTTGTATAAAACCTTTCAAGAGCCCACCAAAGCAGTTTGGGACAACAAAAAGGGATTTAATTTATTTAACCTGAACTATTAATCTGTTTGTCATACATAAAGAAAATTTAAAATCTACAGATGGGGCTGTGCGATATGACAAAAATCTCATATCCCGATATAAGACATTTATCGTCCTGACAAGGATATAAATCACAAAAATGTAATATTTTCTGTAAATTCTGTGAATCTCTGGCAACTCGACTTGCATGAAGTTTTTCCAGCTGGGCATCCTTTACCTGGATTTGAGTGTTTTAACCGATGCATGACATAAGTTGTAACGGCCACCATTTTCTTTCAAAGTTTGAGTCTAAGGTTTATTTTTTAGCACCTGACGGCTCTTTTTTTTCTTCTCATCCGTAAACTCTCTGCATTCTTTTTCAAGTGATTCAGTTTATTTTGAAAAGTCTCAACAGGATCTTGAGCTTTATTGTGAAAGGTGTACGTGGAAACCAAACACGCGCAATGGTTTTACCGTCGTTGTAAACAACAGCACGTAAAAACAGTCGCTTGTCTGTCTGTAGTGTGGTTATATTAAATATAAAGAAATTAAGAAATAATTTAAGAAATTAATATAGCCACTACAATGAAAAAAAATATTGCTGTAAACTGTTTATTTACGACACCACGAAACAAACAATAGTGTAAAATGAAACGATAGATGTTTTTATATTGTCATCCGATATATATCGTTATATTGAACAGCCCTATCTACAGATTTCTAGAAGGTAAAAGTCTCAACCTACAGATGTCACCTTCTCCACTGAGCTGTAAAGGGGATCTTAAAAATTCACAGAAACATAAATAAGTATATGTACGTGTCAGCACCTTGTAGCATCCGGAGCCCCAGTCAGGGTACGTCATCTTCCGAGTGCACTGCTCAATCACAAAGGCTGATTTCTGGTACAGACACACAGAGTCTGGTCCATACTGCTCTGCTCCATAATTTCTCCACCAGTCTGAACAAACAGACAAAACCATAGATAGAAAGCTCAAATATTTCATAGAAACAGCATCAACAACAGCAGATCAAAACAGATTTTATATACAAGAATTCCTCCAAATGTCTTTACTCAGTGGTCCCCAACCCCCGGGCCATGGACCAGTACTGGTCTGTAAGTCGTTTGGTACCGGACCACGAGAGTTGAGGCTCAGGTGTGAAATTTATGGTTTTTGGGGTTTTTATCGTTAATTCGGTTTCCCTGGGTCATTTTCCGTATTATAGTTGTGCATCTTATTTTGAAAGAAATATTTACGCATTACCATAGCAACCAGAGAGCATTAAGTGGCAGAGAGGAGGATGTTACTCTCCATGTTGTTGGCACATTTCAGGAAGACGCTGCATATAAAGTAACACAATTACACAGTGAGTTGGCGTTTATTATTATATTTACAAAATACCACAGTTTTTGTCTTGGTCGTATCATTTTATTTTGTTGTATTTATCCGAGACACCTTAAAAGGCCGGTCCGTGAAAATATTGTCTGACATTAAACCAGTCCAGTAAAGACAGTGGGGACCACTGTCTTTACTGATGAGCTCTCAGGCACACCTATGACAGAATAGGTTTCACGTTCTTGACAGTGAAACTGGGCAGACATGTGTTCTTATGGATTTATGCTAAATGGTGGTGAGCTTCTTCTCTGTCAAGCTCTTTTTGATTTTAACAAATTATTTAACAATTATTAAAAATTATAATAAAAATAAAATTACTTAAAAATGAACACCATGCATCTGTCTGATCTGGCCACTGAAAACAGTGGTCAAAGTTCAAAGTTGAACTTGATTGTGAGTACTCCTTGCTGCATGTGCCGTGTCCTATGTGAAAGGGCCTTAAGGTGTCCAAACCAGGATTAGTTCCAGTCCTAAGGAGCTTTAGGATCATCTTATGCATCTTTATATGAAGTCGCTTTTTGAAATTCAATACTTGGGTACATGGTTTGAAAATGTTATTGTTCGGTTTTATGCTTTGTGTAAATTATATGTCTTTATTATTTGAATTTTAAAAACTCAAAATCTAAATAAATGAGGTCTTTGTCTTTTTTGGGCCTGATTTGCAGCAGGTGTTATTTTGTGATTTTAATGAAGACTTGTGATGTGTTTTTGTTTTATTTTTTAATCATCCAAAGAAGGGAGATACAAGTAACTTCAGCTTCTGCATGTTGCAGACTTGCAGAAGGTTTAGAAATGTTCAAAAGAAAGAGTAAAGGTAATTTTTTTTAATAATCGGGTATGTGTGTGTGTGACCTGCGTTTAAGGCACAGAAGAATAAGAAATATATTAGGAAACTATTCTAACCTCCCTCCCTGTACTACAGCTGTTCACAGAGTTTGATTTAAAACAGCACTAGACTAAAGGCAGCAGTAGAAAGAGCAGTATAAGCAGTACCTGGCTGGTTCTCAGACACTCTGCAGTAGGAGTTTCTCTGGTATTCTCCACTGAGGTGCCAGCTGAACTCCTGACTAAATGGACAGTAGTCCGCGATCTCCACAGCACCCCCAAAGAACGACAGCTGATCAGCAGCCACGTCAGGGATCCGCTCGAAATACTGACAAAGCACATATAGTTACCCACAGCACACTCACTGAACACAGCAGAGCTTACTCTAACATGCACATACAGCACTGTGCGGTAGCTATAAATAACCTTGTCAGGCATTTTCTATAAAAAAAATAATAATAATAACACATCCACTAGTTTCAGCAGAACACTCACAAACATATCAATATTGGTAGTGGTGGGGGGCTTGCATACCTGGTACTTAAGTGGCAGTTCTTGTGGGTATTTTTGTAAGTTGCACACAGCCACAGCCAGCTGATCCTGTCTGCAGGTGAGCTGCAGAGGAGAGGCTCGCACTGTGTCACAGTACGGAGTTACAGCGTGTCTTCTGCAACAACAAGTACATGATAAATGCTGCTGGTTAGATATGCCATTACTGTGGGTACCTGGTACAGTACAGAATTTATCTGTAACATATACATATGCCACTTTTTCAATGTGTTAAACTTGGTCATTTTTTCAACCATTGGTGCCAGCTTCAAACTAAAAGCATGATCTTTGTGATCATGAGGGGGAAAAAAAAAAAAGAGCAAAAAGAAAAAACTTCAACTCTGTTTGACACTGTGTTTCTGTGACCTCTGTCTCTGCTTGTCCATCCAGAATTTGCAGCTCTTCATGACAAAGTCGCAGCCGAGACCACGGCCCCAGTCCAGCCTCTGAGCCAGGCTGTAGTTGGCGCGGTACCATCCGCTGTCCTCCATGATAGCCAGCGTCAGCCGAGAAAATACTCGGTTCTGAGTGTGGGAGCCCGTCATTGCCTCATTCTGGGATGAATGAAAAAAAAAAAATGGATGAACACAACGGAGAAGCCCAAACTACTGGCTACCAAAAAGCCAGGCCAAACATGTGCTGACCTCTAAGAGTCTCTTTTCCCAATGGTTTAGTTCAGTTCCTGTCCCTCCTTGGTTCTCCAGCTCCATCCCCTCCAGGATGGGGCAATTAAAATGTTTCCTCGCCTCCTCCTGGAAACAGAAAGGAAGACACATACTACTTAGTTATTACTTGACATCAACTATAACACCTAAACTGGCCTCCAATAACAATCTCATAGGTTGAATTTTGTCCACTCTTTCTAATCAGACCTATATATTACATTCCTTCAACAACTCCTGGTGCTGTATCGTATATATATATATATAAATCTTTGTAAAACAATCGTTTTTATAAGCACAGTCAAAACTACAGCAAAGAGGTGCAAAATGACAGTACATGATCTTTTTCTAGACTCACATAAACAGAAGAAGAGTTATGAAACTAACCAGTTTTCTTAATATTGAAGCTTCTTACCACAACACGAGGAGTGACAAGGACATGCACTTGGTGTCGGACCATCACGCCTCCTCTGATGTCCCACAGTCTGGTGACTCTTCTGATAACGGCATCGCTCCACTGGTACAGACCCAGACTGATGCACAGGTATAGGATTAGAAGTTAGAGCTTGAACACTAGAAATCATAGATGACCATTACAGAAAGTGTAATCACCTCTCGTTGAAGGCGGGCAGGCCGCTTGCGAAGCGAGGAGTCAGAGGTTTGCCCTCATCATCGTGGTAGAAGGCAAACAGACCGGCTGAAAACCCCTAGAGGACGTAAGGAGAAACTCCAGTCAGTGACAGATTTCACACATGCGCAAATTACTCAACAAGAGTCTATTTAGCACCCAATTACAAGAGTATTTATAGCAGCACATCTTCTGGGCAAAATCTTGCATTTTTTATTAATATGCTCACGAGGTAAAAATAAACCCACATCAATTTTTAGCTTTTAAGTTCACCTTTGGCAAACTGTTGTTGGTCAACAGTAAAGCATCTCCAAATGTATTCAAATGTTAAAAATCTGCCTACGAAAATATGGTTCAAAAATGTCTTTTGAGCAATCTGTGTGAACCTAATTCTCCACGGGAAGCTCAACAGCAGTGACAAGTGGTACTGACCAGAGCGTGGATGATTTCATGTTTGACTGTGGACAGCATCCCTTCAAACTCCTGAGGTTGAGAGGAGATCATAGCAGGGCACAGGTTGGCGTAGCCTGCTATAGGTCTAAAAGGAAAAACACCCTGACAAACATTAGTTTATACTGTGATATTCTGACAGTTTGATTTATTTCTGTAACCAAGATGACAGTTCATTGCTTATTAAGCAAAAAAAAAAAAATGAGACTTTATTTAAAGATTGTATTGTATTTTTAGTTTCTTTATTTTTTAAATTAACACTAAGTAAGGTTTTTATCCTCCCACCTATCCAGCTCCGCCTCCAGCTGGCAGTAAGCAGCATAGGCCACTATGTTCTCCTGCCCACAGCGTTCTGTGGTGACACCGCTGACGTACAGCACAAAATCGGACCCTTCGACTCCAGGCCCATCTGGGGGCCCTGTAGGGCCACATGACTTCCCAGACTCACTACACACCTTGCATTGCTAGAAGAGAAACACGACATTGGAGTGAGCAGAGAGCACACTGAACCAGTGAGGACGGACAACAGTGTTCACATCTTAGCATAAAAACACTGTGGGTTAAAAGTTGGTCAGAATTTTTTTAAATCATGGGGAAACTGGTCAACAGCCCTGTCTGGTTATGTGTTATCTGTACAATTCAACTACAGCAGTAATATTGTATACATTTTGGTCAATATTTTAATGTTAATTAGCAATGAATTAACACTTCATATGTTCCAAATAAAAACAGAAAACAGCTGCTAACAAGGCTAGAGTCCTTGTCGTGTGTGATCAGTAATCTATCTATGCACGCTCTGACCTGCAGGTGGTGCTGTGGTACAATGACGGGCCCACATCGTGTAAGGTTTGCACAGGCGTCCTGGCAGTAGCGATGAGGGTCATCTCTCTTCCTCATGTACTGGTTGGTTGCACATTGTCTGAGATAACAGAAACAGTTAAATATAACCACAGATGTGGTTCCCTGAAATCCAAGAGAAACAAATATTTAAACAA
Source organism: Neolamprologus brichardi (assembly GCF_056152115.1). Lineage (NCBI taxonomy): Eukaryota > Metazoa > Chordata > Actinopteri > Cichliformes > Cichlidae > Neolamprologus > Neolamprologus brichardi. The sequence goes on from NC_142119.1 coordinate 10,432,851, forward strand.
CTTTCTGGCAATTAAATAGTATAACATAACATAAACACACAGCACTTGATTAACTTACTCATCTGGATTTTATTAAGGGGGTGCTTTGATTTATAGGAGTGCTTACACTGGAGCTGGAGCTAATTGACACCTGCTAGGCCTCAGTCAACTGGTCTTGGTGTGTTTGGTGACTCTTCTTCAAATCATCACACAAATAACACGACTTAATCCATGAAACAGCCCAATTAAAGAGGTTTGTGCTACAGTTTTTGGTGAGTGACACTGTAGTATTTATTAATCTGTCACTTACCACCAGTTATCAGCTATCTGTGTTTGCCCATTGCACCCGCACAACTTGTGGATGCAGATTTCTGACCAAGTGTTTGTTAGCTGACTGCTTAGCACTTTGCACTCTATTCCAAATTTGATCACAGAGCCAAGGAATCTACATGGCAAGCAACAAAATGCTAACGTTGTGTCTTCAAAAGGCAGAATCCCAAAACCACTGGTTGATGTCATTGTTATTTCATTCTTTCTTTAAAAAGAAAATACATATGCACACACACTTTGATATTAATGCTTTTACTTAAATAAAATACCATAAAACTTCTTATGATAGTATGTGGAACATATTTAAAAATCTAAATTACTCTAGACTCTATTATTTTATACTTTCTTTTAGATTACTGAACTGAAAATTAGTGCAATGTGTAGTTAAAATAGTGACGGCAGGGACTACATACCTGCTGAGCAGTACAGGCCCCACTCTGCGCCTGACACTGAAAGCCCTCTGCAGGTAAGCGATGGCCTGAGGAAAGAGCTTATCCTAGAGAGGGACACATGGAGTAACATACTTTCAATCTGTTACACCTCTGATCACAGCCAACAATGCTGCAAAGCCCAATCCGACATCACCTGAACTACTGCTAATGTTTTTCACGAGTGCTGCACTTGAACCTCACAGCTGAGAACCAAAACCAACAGCAGAAGCCATGGCTGAATGTTAAAACCACTGATGATGTCCTCATGCAGTTCTTGTGGATACTGGACTTTGAATGGAAGATTTAACAGAAAACCCTATTTACTGCTTAAAAATCAAACTCTTAATTTCCACTTTTATTTATACCAATTTCCCTGTGGTTGAGATGTGTTATTTTACAAGGTTATAGTTAGACTTTAACTATTACAAAACATTTATTGTATAAAGTGCTCAGGTGTGTCCTCACCTTCACAAGTCTCCTTTTGTCTGCAGTAAGTCTGTGGATGGAGAGCATACTTGTTACACACACAAACCTGGCATATGGATGCTAGAAAAATGGTGACAGTTGTTCTGTTTGGCTTTTTTTTTTTTTTTTTTTTTTTTTAAATCCTTTGAGTTGCTGTAGCACTTACTGGTCAACGCTGCTGTCATAGATGATCTTTATTTTCAGCTGAAGGTCTTCTGGAGAGCTTCTCTTAGTCAATCGCTCAGGCTTCAAGTAAACATGGTGGACAATCTGAAACAGGATAGCAGATAATGAGAATGAGAATTGCAATTTATAAGAGGAGAACTAAATCAACCAATACTACTAACAATAGATGTATTTAGTGTTTTACAAAACTATTATTGGTATAGTATTGGAACATATGCCAACTATCAAGAGTAGAAATTGCAGTACAAAAATGTGTTTGTGATTACTGAGAAACTGAAATGCTCAAAACACAGTTCAACTTCCTCTCAATCAGAATCAAGTATTATATTTGATGCTGGTGATCAGAGTCTTTAAGGATTCTGGAAATACCTTCAGAATAGGTAAAGTGCTCCACCTTACAAACGACGTCCAATAAGCTTTTCTGTTTATTTTTTTAATGGCTAAAACTGAGAGTCACAAACTTCCCTTTTAGTTAGTTATTAAAAACGTAATCTGTCCATTTTACTGTGAATGAGTTTTGTGTACATTTAGTTAAAAATACTTGTCTTCTGTGAGTACAATGTTTGGGATACAGAGTGCAGCTGTATTATGAATTAATAAATTAAGAAATAATTAATCTAGCCAGATGTTATTTTGGCTGTTTAAAGGGGAAAAGGCTGAAGCTGAACAGCTGAAACTGATTTATAGACAGAGGCATGTGATCTGAAAGCTGCTTTCATAGTCTAAATGTGCATGGCAGAAGCTGTACAGTGAACACAGTAAAACAAACACAGCTTTATATACCACAGTGGCATCACTGTTAGCCTGTAAGCTTGCTATCAAACTGCACATCAAGTCTTAGTGAGGAACCAACTGAACAACACGCTTTTGTTGTATTTAATCACAAAAACACGTCCTTCACATCGTGCTGGGGATTGTCAACTATTCGTTTTCCACGTGCCGAGGCAATAAAGTCTTATTACACTGTATAATATTTAATACCATCTTAAATAGCCGACGCAACTAACGTGCTAGCTTAGCCTCTGCTGTTACAGCTCTAGCTTAGCTAAGCTGTGGCAGAGACAGCCGAGGCTCACCTCGTTGGGAGAAGGGACTCGGTGTTTGCAGGAACCGTGACAGCTCACTAGCACGGCCAGAAGGGAGAAGAAAAGGGCAGGGCTGAGGAGGAACCAGGACACGGACGGCTTGCCATCCCGGCTTAACCTCAGCTCCATCCTCCAACCTGCCCGACAAAAGGGGCTTGGCAGCCCGAAGTCAACAGAATCTTCGCCGGTGTCGGTCCGGTCCCTTCTACTTTCGTTTCGTTCATCGCTTGCACGGTGAATCAAAACATGCTAACATCCCGCAAAAAATAAATGAATAAATGAAAAACAAGCGAACAAATTAAAATAAGTTATATCCGAAGTGAAAAGAGCAGTAAAAGCAGTAACGCCGGCCGGTGAGGGGATAAATATACGCCTGACAGCTGCGGCGGTCCTGGTTTGTAGCTTATGTCAGCTGAGGGTGCACTCCAAAGATCGTCTGTTGTCAAGATGATTCACTCCCCCAAATGAAGGAAGACAGCGCTCCAAAGATCATATTTTAGTAGGATGAGGTATATTCAACAGATATGGTACATCTTTTTCCTCTCTCAAAGGGGCAAAGGAAATAAATAACAACATTTTATCTTTTTTAGTGCGGAGTTTAGAAAGGCATTTGCTTTAAAAGCTTGTATAATTTTTTTTATTATATACAATATTTTTCATAAGTTAAATTATTTATAGCAGCGATACAGATTCACAAATCCATAAAAAGTTAGAATCCCTCTAAAAAATGTACTTGAGACATAAATTTATGGAGCCCCGCAAGGGACTTGGGAGAAAAAAGAAATTAAGAAAACCCTTTGCCACGGTATTATTCTTGTAAATTGTGAAGACATCATGCTTAACCAAAATTTGAAGAAAATGGGTTAGGTTCATTATGGTTCCCTTCACTTCAAAGTTAATGCCTGCCTCTTTTCTTAAGGCAGGTCTGTAAAGCTTTTCACTTTTTCCACCATGTGATGCTGTGTTCCCACGCTCTGTAGCACCAAAACATCAGACACATGAGGTAAATGTGATTACATCTGAATGCCCATCATGGCTTAAACTTAGACCATCTCTGATCGCTGTAGCTAATGAGAATCCACCCTGTGTCTGTTTGATTGTATTAGCTCTTGTTTCACTCTGTTAGGAAGGTGGAAAACTCTAGTGTTACATGGTAATGACTTAAAATTTTCATTTTAACGGAACATTTTAAGTCAAACTGTAGCACCAAAAACATGCATATTTGGTACGTTTTTTAATGTTCAGTGATTGTTTCTTTCATTGTAATAGGTGTTTATTTCTCATGTGTTATGGTTATTGTATTTTTCAGGCTTTAATGAAAAATTCTGTTTTGCTTAGCCGGCTCCAAAACCATCTCAGTGCTCAGCCCAACCTATAAAATGCTGCTGTAAAGTTTTTGTGGTTTTCAGCTTCCCTTTCATTTGTTTCTTCTGTGATGTTGGAGATTTGCATTTTCATTATGGTTAAAAAAAGAAAAAATAAGAAAACATAAATCTACAGAAGCAACCGCTTCAAAAGGATTGCTTGGTAAGGATATGATGATTTACACACTGTATATTTTCAATATTTTCTGACATTTCATATTTTATAAGTTTGTTGATCAATGTCTGTGTTATACCTTTAGTTTATCCCTATCAATGCTGCGACACTTACTCTCTCTTTCCTTTGTGAAAGTATTCTAACCTATTCAATCTTTGTCTCTTGTCTCCCACAACAAACAGAATCAACAGATTTTTATTCTTTTATAAACAAACTAGGATGAAATAGTGTATGAAGTGTTCATTCCTAAATTTGAACAAACATTTATTTTTAAAAAAAGGTTCAGAAATGATCAGAAAGTGGAAGAACTTACTTCTGAATCATCATATTTAATTTTTGTAGTAGTAAAATGGATTTTATCTTTACATTCACAGGTACACAACAACTTCTGCTGGCTAATGGGCATATTTTTTCAGTGTAAACAAATGTAGGCTAAAACAGAACACAGATAATTCAAACAAATAATCATTTTTATTATATATGGTGCATTATCTTTAGGTGGAATATCTTTTGTCAGATAGAAACAAGCTAGAAACATTGTTACTTAGCTTTGTATCCACCATAAAAATGGTTTTAAAAGTTTTAAAACTTTATTTTTTCTAATGAACAGCACTATATTGTTTTTTAACATGTAGGTTTTTAGACACTAGATTGTCATTCAGGAGCTCAGCTGCCATCCATCCCTCCTGAGGAGCCAGTGCACAGCTGACTACTAAAGAGCAGCTTAGTCAGTGTGTGGACCCCTCTTAGGTAGTGAGCATTAGTGGTGTATTCAGCTTGTCTTAATGAAACTTTGTTTTCTTTGAGCTTCTAATGAGTAGCTGGTATCCACTGGTAGCAGAAGTGAACCTTTAATTTGGTTAACCATCTCCTTTGTCTTTCCTCTGTGTGTTTTAGTTTGTGGATGTCGTTTGTTTAGTTGAAATAGCACTGTTGCCGACTTTTTGAGTTGACTCCTTTATTAATTTAAAATTAGTTTTTCACAATTTGTTTTGTTTGGCTTTTTCTTTTCCCTGTTATACCATTGTTATTCCACGTCCCGTAGCCCTTACTCTCGGGTATATAACATGCTCATTAATAAATATCTAAAATATCTAATCTAATCTAAATCTAATCAGCCAATCACACGGCAGGAACTCAATGCCTTTAAGTATACAGACAAGCATCAGAATGTGATTTTAGGTGACTTTGAATGTGGCATGCTTGGTGGTGCCAGACAGGCTGCTCTGAGTAATTCATAAACTGGTGATCTGCTGGGATATTCCCACAGAGCCTCCCCAGGGCTCACAGAGAATGGTCTGAAAAATAAAAAATATCCAGTGTGAGGCAGTTCTTTAAGCCAAAAAGTCTTTTAGATGCCCGAGGTCAGAGGAGAAAGGCAAACCACTTCAAACTGATAGAAAGTTAACAGTAACTCAAGCAACCGCTTGTTACATCCAAGGTATGCAGAAGAGCATCTCTGAAAGCACAAGCAGATGGGTTCTAACAGCAAAAGACCACACCAGGTGCCACTCCTGTCAGCAAAGAACAGAAAACTGGGACTGCAATTTGCACAGGCTCACCAAAGTCGAGCACCAGATTGGAAAGAAGTTCCCTGGTCTGAGTCTCAATTTCTGCTGTGAAATTTGGTGTAATTAATGCAAATGCATGGCTCCATCCTCCCTTGTATCAACGGTTTAGGCTTCTGCTGGTGGTGTAATGGTGTGTAGGTTATTTTTAAGCTGTCATGTCAACATGGACCAAAATCTCAGAGAAATGTTTCCAGCACCTCGGAGAATCTTATTTTAAATCCATATTAGGCCACTCAAACAGCAAAAAAGGGGTTCAAACCAGTGATAGCAAGATGTATAGAATTGAGTGGCAGATAAGTTTATATTATTAGCATTTATAGTAATGTCTTTCAGAGAAGTAATTGAAAAGAAGAAAATACACCAAGGGATGAAACTGTGTAGATGAAAAAAGTCAAATTTATTTTTTAAGATTTTTTTATCAAACAAACATAAAACCAGGAAAAAGATTTTTCTCTCCTGTTTATTCATAAATGTAGGTTATAGTCACATGACCTACAGTAGTAGGTTATAGTATAGCAATGATAAGTCACATGTCACAGCCAGTATAAAAGAATAATACCGTGACAAAATGGAGACCAGCTCCAACAAATCAAATCTTTTTCAAACTGTTCAGCGATCAGCAACTGCCAGCAGATCTATGACTGATTCGGGTGTCACATCCTCAGCAAAAGTTTGCGAAGAAGTAGGTCTGTCGTTTAAGGCACAGTCAGTCTTTGGTTCATTTCTGTCTCCTCTGGTCTTTCGCTGGAAACATCCAGGAAGCAACAAAGAGAAAACACACAGATTCATAATAAACAAAATCCCTCTGTTGGGTGACAACGGCTGTGTTCGCACTGCCAGATCACTACACGACAAAGCAAAGGGGTAAAAATGGCACCAAGAGTGGGTGTGCTTGAAATATCTTAGAAAATGTACAGTCTAAAAAACATGAAATTTGGGGCCATTCTTTTCTTTATGATTGTCCCTCTAGAAGTCAATATAAAATGGCAACAGTGCAATCATGGGGTTGCTGGTATAGATTTTTTGCTTTACACAAGTTCAAGCCAAATTGCACAACAATGAATTATTCTTTGGGTCATATAAAGGTTTGTCATACTATATGTTGGACCATTTTGTTCTATTTATTTATATATTCTTGTGGGAAAACTTCTTTTCTTCACATTTTATTTGAGAAAGTTAACAGTACCTAAAGATTCTCCAGACTATACGACTGTGAGCTTAAACATTTGTGTAAAATCCCTCTCCATGTTGAGATGTTCCAGTCTGCACCACTGGTCCATTCCCATCTGTTGAGACTGAGCTAAACTTCCATCTGAGCAAACTGGGGCAATGTCTATGAAGTGGTCCACTCTTGCTAGTATTGACTTTTTGAATATCCTTATTGTGGCAAATTAGATAATCCTAACTATCAGTCAAAAACTGCTTTAACTGTAACTGTAGTTTAGATTCTTGTCAGTTTTAGTGACTTAACAATTCCTTCTCTATCAGTAAGTGTCTCATTGAAGATTAGCAGAAAAAAACACGTGTTTCTCCGACAATGCAAACACAGCGAACCATGAAGACTCGTTAGGGGGAAAACCAGTGTGAAGCAGTGAACCTCAGGCATGTCCTCCCTTTCAATCTGGAAGAAAAGAGATCTCCTCTCCTCGAGGAGACGGAGCATGAGGCGTCTCCAAGTCTATTTTTCTCTCTGCTTCATTCTCTTGCCAGAGTTTCACCTCGTCTTCTTACTCCTGACTTACTCCTTCCTCGTCTTCTTCGTCTCCCACCCCGTCGTCATCTTCCGCCTGCTCCAGGGCGCTGAAGCGCTCAACCACGCAGTGAGCCGTGAGCCTGGCCTCGGGGTCGTGATCCCAGCACTCAGTGATGGTGGAACAGAAGATGTTCATCCCCTAAAGAAGATCAGCGTTAGATCCAAAGGACAAGTGATGACTATAGTGACGATAGTGACTACAGTGATGACTATAAGCTTGTAACAAGCAACTCTTACAATCTGATTTGGTCACAATTAGGCATATTTTGAATATCTTTGTAATTGATTTGTGAGTTTTTACACCCTGAAATAAACCACGTAAAAAATGAATTGCCTGGTATATGATTGGCTGAATTGTGAGTGGGCAGTTGACAGTGGCCATAAGCCTAAACTTTCAGTTTGTCTATGTCTTTACTGCACTTTTACTTTTTTACTGACCTGGTGCTGCGTCCACGCTAGTGGGATGTCCGGACGTCCTCGGTCTCTCAACACCAGATCTCTCATGCTATCCACACAGGGCTGCTCACAAACCTTGGAGCCAAATGCTGGCTCATAGCTCTTCACCTCTGCAGCAATACACACACACGCATGCGCATACACACACACACGCACACACACACATTTATCATAAACTTTTTTTTCTGCAATGGGAGTTGTCTGACCTGTAACTGAACTTGCAGCTGTTGTCACAGGGACTACCTTTAGTTCAGCTGCACCACTCCCCCCACACTTTGGAGCAAACTTCCAAGATCGAAATTTCCGTCTTCAACCGGAGGTCATGCTTAAATCAAGTTCCGGGGACAGTAGCCATCATTTCAATTTATGCACATGTCAACACGCCGTTTTTGTGCTAAGCTCTAAAGAACAGTGAAGAGTGCAAAGAGGTTTTGGACACATGCAAAAAACTGAGAACATCTGTCCCACGTCACCTCTTTTTTTCTTTTTCCCCCTTTTTTTTGATAAGACAGAGATCTAGTCGTTCCCCGTTTGAAAAAAACAGTGAAAAGCAAAGCAGAATTAAGCACTTTTACCCTACAGATTTAGAAAGATTACATGTCATTATATTTGTGTATCACATTACATATGCTAACTATATCAACCACACAAGCTGTAGGCAAGGAAAGCACTTTGGGCCACGCAAGATCAGTTTTAAACAAAGAAAGTGCAGGAAGCAGGCTGAGCATTACAGCCAGGGGGTGCTATGCCGTGAAGCAACCGGAGAAAGTCAGAGACTTTGGTTTTGGTTCACTTCCAGTCAAAGCAAACATACAAACGGGCTCCAAAAAACTAAACTAACTCCACCTCTTCATTCATAAAGGAAGTCTCCATGTGTTGGATATCAGTGAGTCAAAGGTTGCATACTAAATCTGTTTTGTTTTCTTTTACTTTTTTCCCCCCTTGTGGTAAGCACAGCAGAACACATTTAGTTTACTTCTGTGGTCATGGCCTCCTTTTGGACTCTGATTGATCACCTCCTTCTTTTTTTAACATAGGACTGCACAATGACTGGCATCACATCTTTGTATGGTCTTGGGCCTTAACCTAAACTGTGAAAAACATGGGGTGGCAGGTCCTCTCTATGAAGGATTTGTTCTCTTGATCTACAGAAACACAGAAAAGAACACATACCTCCAATTGCATTGCATCGAGAGGCCATCTCCCACAAGACTAGAGCCATGGAATAAACATCCATCTGTTTAAAGGCCTCGAGATCCTCCAGGTTCACCCTGGACTCAAGGACCTCAGGAGCCATGTAGCGAGCTGTCCCCACCTAGACAGAATGATAAACTCTTTTTTTGGTGCCATGCAAACAGCACATCAGACAGGTAGGCATAATAGCTTGGGTCATGGGTGTGTTTAATAAAAATATTCAAACACAAACTGCACAGCTGTGCACAGATTACCTGTCCACTGTTGGCATAGTCATCAACTGTAAGGGACAGGTCCAGTCTTAAAGCCAGACCAAAGTCACACAGTGCGCACTCTTTCCTGCTCTTTACCAGGATGTTACTGCTCTTGAGGTCCCGATGGGCCACTGGTACCTACAAAAACAAGCAATGCTCAAAACAACAACTTCAGCAAGGAGCCAAAAACTGTGCCCAAAATCAATCCTACAGATTCATATATATTCATATCAGATAGAGATAAATCTGTTTTGTGAAAATATTGCTGCTGTGGTATCTGTATCATGGTCCACATCCATACAATGAATCATGAGGCTTTGGGGTTTCAAACAATGCATGATTTCATTCACAATAGGCAGCATTGATTTAAAATATACTGGTAGAGTTTTCTTGGCCAGCATTTGTCAATTTAAATGGCTTTGTCCAAATCTATGTGAACCTAAAGAAAACAGTAATTAAATTGCATTATATGCTTAGGCCTTGGTCTGACAAGGGCACCTTTTCATCCTCTGTGAGTTCAGTGAATTATGTGTTGTTAATTTACTGACATAGATACAGCAGTCTACTACCTGGCAATGCAAGAATATACACTTGTGTCCTTAAGTTTGGATATTAGGAAGAAGCTGTAGAGCAAAGATTGAAAAAAAGAGAAGAAGAAGCTAAAGAGCATAGGCCTTGTGTTTGGCTAACCAAGACGAAGTATACTTTTTACCGTTGTTTATCTGAGTTGTAAACAAATGGTTTTAGCCACACTTCCCTTTGGCATAATAACCACTATAATCACCCTGAGTCATATATGTATCCAGTGTGGGTTAAGTGTACTGTCAGGACTAAGTTTGAAATCTGATCTGGCATTTCATGAATGATTATAGGTGTGCGTCTAGAGCCAAAGATAAAATGCTTCACTTAAGCAAGTCTAGTTTTAACCAGCTTCTTTGTAAATGCAATCTTTCAGCCAGCATTTGTTTAATTAAATCTGCTTTAGAAGTTAGTAAAGGGCATTGAAACCTTTGTAATGTAAAAAGGGGGTAATTCATAAACATGCAAAGCATACAAACATTTCATTGCTGGTGTTCAAATCCTTGAATAACTGCAACTTGTTTAATCAAAGCCATGCAACTCAAAATTCATCCATGCAATGTACTCAAATCAAAGTTAATACTTGATGATTAATAATTAATTTGATTATTTTCAGGAGTTATATTTCTTTCTAGAACAATCATGCTCAATAATATCTTAAAGACCTTATAGCAACATATTATCCCAGACTGTGGGCTTACTTGTGGTTCCTATGGGAGATAGGGCCTTCAGCTTCGGTGTTTGATACCACTATTGTAGTTTAATTGTTAGTAATTCATTTAAAATTCTGGCTCATTCCCTTGAGACTACTGTTGTTATTATTTGGTGCTATACAAATGGAATTGAACTGAATCTAAACTTCATGGTGGATTCCCTTCAGCTCTTCGTTGGGAACATCAATAATAATAAATCTTAGAAGATGATAGGTTAAATTTACCTTTGGTAGCCCACTGGGTGTTGTGTCACTATGAAGGTGAGCTAATCCTTTAGCAATGCTGCCTGCCATGGCAACAAGTTCTTCCCAACTCAATATGTTAGCTGTGAGGAAGTCCTGCAGATTTCCTAGGCTGTGATAGGCTAAAACCAGCCAGTAGGTGTGTGGGGTGTGGCCCGACAGGCCCCTTTCCTCAGCTGCTAGGAACTGAATCACATTATCGTGCTGTAGCTCGGGGTCAGCAAAGATGGAGCATTCATTTCTCCATGAGGCGTACTCCACATCCGGAAACACCTTCACCGCCACAGTTTCATAGCTATTAACTCCACCTTTCTCGCCCTGGAGCAGCCATCCCCTCCACACTTCGGCAAAGCGCCCCTTCCCCACCAGCACATCCAGTTTGATAGGTAGCAGTTCAGCTGGCTGGCCCTGCCAACTGGTCATACCGCTGATAGTGTCACTGTTAAGAGGTTGAACCTTGGTGTTCGACTCATCCTGTTCAGCATCAGTCACACCTCCTCCTCCACCTTCTCCCTGAGCACCCAGGCCCCCACATGGTAGATCCAAGGCCTGGTAAAGTTCAGGGGTGCGTTTAGTGGGCCAGTCAGGGCATACTGATGGAGCTGGTTTGTCAGGACGACGTATGCGGTAGAAATAGAAGGCAGCAATGGCAACTATGGCCACCAGAATAGGGGGCACCAAACTAACCACTACCACAGGGATCACATCCTTACTTTGGAGCGGTAAGAATCCTGCAGGAACAGAGGATTTTATCAGTTAACCACTGATTTAGCTACCTGTTCATTGTTTTATCTATTCATCCACCTAGCTGGATTTCATTATATTCACATATTTATCTTTTCATGCATTTATTCTTTCCCACACTCCCTCGTTCCTCCTTCTCTTCACCATTTGCTCCCTTGTCGAAGACAAGTTTGTCGTTACATTCATGTTCACCCTGGCATCCACAGACCATCATGGAGTCATTTGCAGCCTGTGGGACCATACGACACTCCCTGGAAGTGAAGGTCTGCAGCAGGTCAGGACTGATACCATCCAGTGGCAGATTTGGGTGGTGACACATTGTGTACACTGTCATTGTGTTGTTTGCCTTCCTCCTGGAAGAGCAGACAAAAAAAATTAGAAACATTAGAAAGTAACGCATGTGACTGGCTTTACTTAAAGAGGAGTTTACATCCTGCTGATGTGAGAGAGATGAGATATCATCTCTCCAGCCACTGATTGCATCACAAAGCTGAAGGTCAACACTGCTCTGTGCTCTGTCATTTATTACATTCATACATTTATCGTTGAATCCATTTATACAGTCATCGAGACAGCACTGACTGAGGACAGTCACGAGACTAGCAAGGAGACTTGCAGACCAGCAACCTGTTGAGGATGTACCCAGTCCCTCTCACTATGGACTGGACAAGCAGAAGATAGTGGATGGAAGTTCAGCCCTTTATACCACTTCTATTACCCCTGCTGTTAAATATGTTAATGTGTAACTGGCCAAAAAGAAAATGCATCCCATCTTCCTCCATTTATCCAGTTCAGCCAGGGCTGGAGCGTTTTCCAGCTGGCAAAAGGTATAGTACACCCAGGATGAGTTGAGAGTTTGTTGCTGGGCTAATTCAGAGAGACAGACAATATTCAAACTAACATCGATGTACAACTTACAATCACCAGTTAACCTAATATACATGTCTTTGGACTGTGAAAGGAAGCTGGGAAACTACATGAGCACAGGGAGAACATACAGACTAATTCCTGGAATGTTAATTTGCATCTAAGCTAATTTTATGTTCTCATGTCTTGTAGTTTTCTATAAACTAACGCTTGAAGAGGCCTGAGTCCGGGGTCTTTTTTACAATACAAGAGAATAATAGAATACTGGCTACTGGCTACTGCATTATTAATAGCTAATGTTCATAAAAGCAATCTCTAAGCTCATCCCAAAGTCTGCTCACAAGCCAGCTGTTCAACAATCTGTAGGGTTGTTTGTTTGTTGTTGCTTTTGACCATTTTTGGTAGTATTTTTTCATCTTCATCCAATAAACACATCAAAGAGTAAAGCAGAAAATAAAAGTACCTCAAACCTTTACTGAGCTACAGTACGTGAGTAAACAGAGTTTTGAATCTTTGCACCACTGATGCAAAGATGACACCAGTGAAGTGGAGGTCACACAAACACCGTGTTCCTGACAGAGAGTCTACAGACTGTGTATATTTGCCCTGAATAAACCAATTTTCTTCTCCTCTTTTCTTCTGTCAGTTCTCTATTGCTGGTTTCCTTCAGAGAGCTGGGAGGGTCAGGCTGGCTCACGTGCACAGGAAATGAGGGGGGGGGGGGGGGGGGGTGTAGCGAGGGGATCACAGTGTAGGACTGCTATCCAAACAAAACTACCAATCAGCAAAAACTTTCCAGTCATGAAGAAAGCAGCAGCAGAAAGCTGGCGTGAAGTTTTGAAGCTACAGAGATTCTCTCTAATAGAAAAATTAACCAACAACTATGAAAAAGGCCAAACTGTGGTCACATGTTTTGTTTGTGTTCGTGCGTGTGAGACTGTGTGTGTTTTCATTTAAGTCCAACAGTAGCACGCTGAGAGAAATCACTTCAGGATGTTTCATAATACTGATCGACACCATATTGAACCAGCTCGGCTGTACTGTTCTCTTATCTGCAGACTCATGGGACAGTGCTGAAGAATAACAATGGTCATTTTATAGCATTTCTATGGATGTTAGAGGCTTCAGGGTGTGCTGTATTAAACAAATAACAAAACAGTCAGCTAGAAAACATCAAACTGAGGAGAAGTAAAAACTACCATGTGTCTATTTTCTCATGTAGTTACCTATATACAGGTTAGGTCATAGGCTCTATAAGTTTCCCCACAGAAGACAGACAAAACAAATCATAGGAATATAAGTTACTCAAAAAGGGTCTCACCATATGGCCATGCAGATCTCTTCAGTGGTGTTACAGAAAGAGCTCAAGTTGCAGTTGCTGGAGCATATGTTGCCTTCGCACACCGGCGTGGATACCTCACACCACCTGCATAAATTGAAGCTCAGGTGGCTCAAAGACTGGACATCAACTGGAAGACCTTCAGGGTAAGAAGCGGATGAATCAGAAATCAGCAGGAAAAATAACAACATGAGTCATTTCAGCCAACCCCAAAGCTCATTTGTAGCAGCCGTGGGAATTATGCTGCAGGACCAGTGATAGTTTAGTATAAACACATATAGTATGAAGTTGGTGTCGACGAACACAACGCTTTAACAAGATCCCTGTTTATTTCCTGTTTCCACTCCCATTCTGTTGTATAAAACAGCGGCCCCAATCTTTCTTGCGCCACGGACCGGTTTAACGTCAAACAATATTTTCACGGACCGGCCTTTAAGGTGTCGTGGATAAATACAACAAAATAAAATGATACGACCAAGACCAAAACTGTGGTATTTTGTAAATATAATAATAAACGCAAATTCACTGTGTAATTGTCTTACTTTATTAGCAGCGTCCTCCTGAAATGCGCCAACAACACTGAGAGTGACGTCCTCTCTGTCCCTTAATGCTCTCTGGTCGCTATGGCAACGCGTAAACATTTATTTCAAAATAAGACAGAACTACAACACGGGAAAAGACCCAGGGAGACCGAGTTAACGAGGAAAAACCTGAAAACCACAAATTTCACACCTGACCCTCAACTCTCGCGGCCCGGTACCAAACGACTCACGGACCGTGATTGAGGACCGCTGGTATAAAACGTTTTAGGCAGTAGAGTTAGTGATCTCATCCGGTTTTCACAATTTAAAAAAGGCACAAAAATGCTACTTATTCACTAAAGTATATCTTGGGATAAAAATTAAAACAGGCAGACCATTTTCAAACTGTTTATATGCTGGTGCTCCATGGATCACAAGGTGGATGGTGTCACTCATCTCTGGCCCGATGGATGTGACATTCAAATCAGTCCACGGGCCACAAATGTCATTTATATGCAATGCATGGCAGAGCTTTAACTTACATTTGTGCGTACACGTTTTGTTTTCACAAGTGTTCCTGAGCGTGTGTCTGATTTTAATGCCGTGCTGAAGCGTCCAGAGATAACAGCCTTTCAGTACTGGTTTCCAGCCTCGCACCCTTCTCACAAGGGGATTTCATTGGATTATCCTTTAACGAGCTTTCCTTTAATCCTTCTAGATTTTATATATCATACATACAACTATTTGGCTGCACAGTTCCTCACACATTGCTTAACCTCCTCCCACCCTTACTTCTGAAACACTCTTTGATGCTAGTGTTACTCACCTGTTGGCAACAATTCCAATTATTTCTGGGATGTACCATCTGTTTTCAAATCAAATCAAATCAACATTTCTGCATTTAACATGTTCAGTTGACAATCTGCATCAAATGACTAAGAGATCATTGCACTGTGCTTTTAATTCCTTTTTACACAGTGTTATGACTTTTATGGAAATGGACCAGTGTGGCACAGAGTAAAAAAGGTTTCACATGAAACATAAAAAACATATGTGACTTCTGTGTCAACCCCTGCCTAACTGGTAACCCAAAAATCCTACTTCATTAATAACATTGCGTACATATAGCATGACATTGCTTAGGTCACAGAGGAGATTAGCTTTGAGGCTTGTGATATGTGATAATATAATGACAGCTGAAAGTGTTGAGGGCAACAGGCAGCTGTGTTCTCGGTTTTAGCTGGAGGTTGCAACATAGTAAAGTTCAAAACATCCTACTGCATCAGCTCTGCCACATACAGAATTACATAAAGTGAATGTGACTTAGAGCAGGATATGGGTGTGTCCCTTTGGAGCTGAAAACTGTTAGTAAGCAGTCTCTCAAAGAAATAAGCAGACTTTATTTCTTTGTGTGCGGTTTTAGGCTTTGGTATTTGTACTATGTGGTTGTTGTGTATTTGTCTGTAGAGTAAGTGAATATCTTTACACTATGCTTGAGCTTGCATATGCGTGTGTTGCTCTGCCAGACTGCCATCCCACCCTGATGACACAGATATAATGGCCCAAGCAACAAACACGCTGTACCTATGATATCATGCATTCCCAGAATAGTCAAAGTTTTAATGATGCTGCTGTGTAAAAACGTTCTGCTGAAGGTAAAAGTCATGTAAATGCAAAGTAGTCATTCTGCAGCGCAGTATAATTCATGTATATTGAGGTTCTGGCTTTCTACAAAGTAACTAAAGTAACAGAAGCAGTAATAAATTATTAAGTAAAAAGTAGAGTGGAGTACAGGGTATGATATTTAGAATTCAAGTGTGTAGTAACAACATAAAGTGGCATAAAATGGAAAGCTAAAATGGGTCCTCTCAACGACACAGGCATACACAAACAGAAATCCCAGTGTTGCATGGATATCTATGTAAACATGTACTCAATTACACACACAAACCCAACCACAATGCATTATAATTAGATATGCTCTACACACACATACAGAATAGTACACATAAACACACAGCAGTTCATTAACTCTGTAACACACAAATGCACATACAAATACACGCGCGCACACACACAAAGCCGAAGCAGTTCCAGATGTTTCTTCCAAACTGGGCTGAAGACAAAGGAAGAAAGAGTTGGGATGTAAAAGCTTGAATCAGCATCACAGGCTCTGCGTGTACTCAAATGTTTATCTTTGTAAGGGTCAGTATGAGTTTTAGAGATTGGGTATGTGGACATTTGTGGAAAGTTAGTAACTTTCAACTGGTCCCAATTTAGGGACCTGCCTTCAAAGGCTGTCTGCAGTTAATTTACTTTATCAGATACAAAGTCTAACATCATACAAAAACTAAACCTATTACATGATGTTAACTTTAATAACATGTTAATAATACTATCATTGTAATGTAAAATAAAAAACAAACTAATGTTACTAAGTAGGCTAGAGTATAGTTTGCTTTCAGGTCAAGTACTACTACCACTTACTTGCACCATCATTTATTTATACTCATGCAGCTGTGACAGCATGGATACCTAAAAAGGCCATTTAAAATATCAGTAACCCTACAAAAACAAAGTAGAATAAGCACAACAAATATCACACAATATTAAACACACTCCCAAATATTTGAGAGGTAAATATCATGTTATTTAATGGTTAATTACAGTTTGGAGTAAAAATACATCAACATGTAAATGATGATGTATTATCATGTCATAATGTTACCCAGCAGTATCCAGCAGCTACAGGCAGCATCTGTTATAGCCGCAATACATAAATATATTAATGCATTTATAGCCATAATGCACATAACCAATCCTGCATGTTAAGTGCTTTTATTTTTTGGTATTTAATTATGTAAAGCTTCGCTTGCATGATTTCACTGGTAACAGGACATTTACATGATTGAATTACTAAAGCAAAAGTTCTAAATACTTGTCCCACCCTCTGAAGCTATAATATGGTTGAGGTTGAGGTTAGGGTAGGTGGCCTGGACTGCATTAAGACCCTCAAGAGTTAGAAATACACACATGTGAGTATATGTGTGTGTGTGTGTGTGTGTGTGTGTGTGTGTGTGTGTGTGTGTGTGTGTGTGTGTGTGTGTGTGTGTGCCTCCAGGAATAAATTGAAGCCAGAAGTGAGCTGCATCGAGAGCCAAGTTAGCATCCAACACTCCTCCCTCAAAGGCTCATGGGAAATGTGAGCGCTCCATGCTACTCGGAGGAGGAGGAGGCCCTCCCTACCACAACTCCAACTTTACTTAAGACACACACACAGATAGACACACACACACACAAACAGGAGATTTAAGCTTATACACATATGCATGTTGTACTCATGTGCAACACGCGCAAAACAAACTGATTTTTATTTACATTACGTTGACAGAAATGTCTGACATTTTGTAAAATACCTTCATTTGCATCCATGGTTAAATGTTCCAATTACTGATGC
This sequence comes from Neolamprologus brichardi, assembly GCF_056152115.1. NCBI lineage: Eukaryota > Metazoa > Chordata > Actinopteri > Cichliformes > Cichlidae > Neolamprologus > Neolamprologus brichardi. The sequence continues at coordinate 10,450,556 of NC_142119.1, forward strand.
ATTCAGCCGGCAGCTTGCTGGCTTATCTTAGTCCTAAGACTCTAAACATAGAGACTTCAAGTCTGGCTCTGAGAAACTAGCCAGATAACAGACTGTTTTGTTGTTGCATTATTATGAAATTTAAAACTATCATTGTTTACAGATTTGCAAAGTATTTATGCTACATAATTTACCATCTAATTTTTTCTCTTAATTAATGTGAGTAAACACACAAGCAGGAGTCCCACAGGATTGTGTTGAAGCCAGTAGCCATTAATGTTTGTTTTGAATTTAATGATGAATTTGAGTGAGGCGACATAAATACTTAGTAGAATATTAGTAGACGAGTAGTTTCCAGAGTTGGGAGTTTCTGGTGTTCTCATCTTCAAAACATTATTTAAGAGAAAAATTACAATGAACGACTACAACAGAGACTCCAATAAACGAATTAAATCATGCACATCAGCTTGTAAGTCAGTATTGTTTTATGCTTGCTTCCAACTGAATTAAAGATCTTCTTTAAGTTGCTCCAACCTGCCTCATATGCCTGGATTTTTTTTTAATCGCTATTGTTTGGTCATAATCTTTACCTTTTCCTTTTTGTTATTAATCCCTTCCATGATTGGGGACTAGTACTGCTCATGTTCTTTATTCCTATCATTGAATTAAAATTTAAAGAAACATACCAACGGGTTCAATACTACATTTCAGCATTTTTCACTTTTCACACAGGCAGTAAATCTGGATGCAAACAAAAGCTCCTCAAATGTGAGTAAAATCATAAAACCTCATGCTGTATGAGAGATTGGAACAATGAAAAGTTGATATTTATGCATGGATGGTGCTCTGAGACATCTTTGAGATGCTGTATTTGTCACTATGTGCAGTAAATCAGACTGAAGTGACAGGATATTTGTATTTGACACAACAGCCTTTTTTGTTTTTTACCTTGATGACTTAGACAACTTTTTGTGGAGCATGTTGTCAGATGCAGTTTAACATTCTGTCTGTATGTGATTTGAATTATTTTGTGCACAAAAGAAACAAAAGTCTGTAAATCCCCACATAAGTGGATTCTTTTCAGCACTCACTTTGTACTGTTGTTCGTTTGGGAATTTATCTTTTTTGAAATATGTATTCTGTTCAATTTCTTCTGTAAGTACAAGAAAAGTGTCCAAAAGCATTAACACACTCTTTCTTTTAGTGCCAGTCTGTGTCTTCTCCAATGTCTTAAACAGCGCCAAGATGTGACTGTGTGTGTAGCCATTCATGAGGACTTTCAGATACACTCACTCTTTGTTAGATATGAGATAATAAGCTGCCCTTTAACAGGAACTGCATGCATAATGACCATGGTGGAAAGCACATTTACTCAAGAAGAAAATCCATTTCTGCATTTTGAAGGCAGTTACTGTCTGTTTTACTGCATGTTTTGCTATAGATTGAACCCTGTCTAACAAGAAATACAATATATACAAGACTAAAGCTGAAATGGAATTTGATTGTTGATAGGAAAGATATCTTTTTTGATAACTGCCAAAACAAATTACATTTACAAATGCTGACCATTTCATGCTTTTATTGTGAAATATTTTAGCAACTTATTTCGCCTTTTTTGAAGTTTGAATTATTGATATTATGACTTTAAAAACCAGGAAGTCAAGCGAACTGATTTGTTGAGAAACTTAATTGAATATGAAATGGTGCAGACATTATTTAGAATCCCACATGAAATAAATCAAATCCACTCCAACCAGCAAGAGTAAAATAGTGTAAAACACAATGTTCAGGAGTACATAACATCTGTAATATTCACATGGGTCATATCTTTGTATTGAGTACATTTAAATGAATATGTTTAAATTAACACTATGTTTTAGACTACGTTTTACTTAGGTAACATTTTTCATTCAGGACTTTTAGAGTATCAGAGAGAGATTAAAAGAGCTCAAACAGGAAAATGCTGCTGAGACTTTAATGGCTCAGGATCCATCGTTTGAATCAGAAGACAGTCACATTTAGCATCTTATCTGCTGATGGAGCTGATAATATTTGTGGACTGCTGACAATACACAAAGCTGATAAACTAAACTACATTAATGATATTTGTGTACCTCTCTGTTGACACTGCAACTAAGCTACATGAATCTGATACCTTCGTTGCAACTTTTATTGCTACATGAATCTTCCACTCTCACTTGATAACACATGAGTATTTCTTCATGTGCTGTATAGTCATTTCAACCAAGATAACGGATCTGAGTAGCTTTTCCAAAACAAAACGTCCCTCCTCTCTGTCATGCCCCCCGCTCGGCCCTCCAGCTCCGAGGAAAAGAGAGAAACAGCCCAGAAATCAGGCAGCACTCACAGGCAGTCAGGAGGACGAGGATCCCGGTCCAAATCGTCCAGCACTGAGCCATCATCTTCCGGCAAAGTAAGTCGATGAAACTCAGGCGGCCCCGGTCAGTCGGTGTGTTGGTGCTTCGGTCTTCAGCCCCCGGTGTCAGCGGAGAGCCTCTCATGTACGCAGAGAAAGAGAGAGGGAGCCCAGATGTTTTTCATCCAGATGTGGGCTGGCCCCGCCCCCTTCTACTGCCTCTGTTTCTGTGTCTCATTTCTCCACATGTGACACACAGCGGTGGAAACAGTATTCACTCAGTGTAAAAGTACTCCATTACAGCAAAGTCCTGCTTTCAAAAAATGTCCGCAAACAAAAATCATCGTAGATACTTTTAAAAAACGTATTTAAATACTTTTTAAAAACGTATTTTAAGTTATTATAAGTTTTTCGTATTTGCAGGGAAAAAACAAACAATTAAAGCAGGTGCCCTTTTTATGACTTTACATCACCTTTTCATTGAGAATTTTTTTTCCCTTGTAATTTCTTTAAAATATTACAAAAAACCATAGTGTCATCGTGTGTTTATTATTTGTACTCATTTGCAGTTAGGTCCATGAGCATTTAAACAATGGTAAATTTTTGGCAATTATTTTTAAGAGTTTAATTTTGAAAACAGGAAATGTTGTTTTTATTGCTCTTTTATTTTATTATTATTACTATTTTGTTATTACTGCATTCATTATAATCAATTATAATTTAATTTAATATTTTGCATTTACCTTATTGTTACAGAAAAAAAAATAAACGGAGATCAAAGAAAATGATTTGATATTGTTCATGATATAATTTTACACTTTACATATTTAAAAGCAGGAAAAATCCAAACGTATCAGTCCTGTTTTGACAGCCTCTTAAATGCAGTGACATTACTTACTTAATTCAAATTCTTAGCCAAACGGCACCAAGAATGTTTATAAAACTATTTTTCTGTTCTTTTTTATAGAGCAAAATCAAACTTTCATTGTAATGCATTTATTATGTTGCATGATTTTTTCTTAGTCTCAGAAAACATATTCTAGGTAAGTTCTATATATTATAATAAATTTTATTTATTTACTTTTTATCATTGTTCATCCTTGTCCGTTTTTTTTTCCATTTTTTTATTATCTCAGTTTAGAGTTTTAAAAGTTTCTTCACAGAATTTTGCATTTCTATTAAACCAATCTGAAGAAGAAACGGTGGGTGAGACTGTGAGCACTAACAGGTTTATTCCAGCTCATTAGTCAGGTTATGCTCAAACCACAGTGATGTGAGGGCTCAGTGAGCAAATACATATAAATGCTGACACAACTTTGTATCACTTACTTTCACAAGATTTTTTTTCTTACTGTGTTCCTGTTGGTTGGGTCACTGAACGAAGAAAACTTCTGAGCTCGAGATAATACATTTTGTATGAAAGTACAAATGACCTTTTGTATTTATATCTAGAAATCACTTTGTACACATGTTTTCAGGAAACAAGATGGAGACGGAAAAAGCAAGGCACAGGGAACACCTGTTATTCTAAATGGACCCATGGAAGACCAACAAAGAAGTAGTAGTAGTAGTACAAAAAGTACAGAATACTTATATTCTGATAAACTTGGGGAAATCCAGAAAGGGAATACAAGGCTTTAATTTGACATAACTCAAGAGAAAGGAGAAAAAGATAATTCTACCCTGAAAGGATTTTACTGGACTGTGAGCAGCCCATGAAGAAGAAGGACTTTTGTTTTGTTAGAACTAGACGATAGTCTTGCAGAAAAAAGGACGCTTTTATTTTGGCAGAATTGAGGAGGAACGAAATAGAGGTACTTTTATTGTGAAAGTACTTGGCTAGAAGCGCTAGTGTTGTTTCCGCTAGTGGTAAAAATGATCAAATACAACTACTCCTTATAAAAAGTATTAGCTGGATCCAGCGTAAGTTTAAAGTAGAAAGGACAGAGCGGCTCTGACAGTAACACGGTGTGCTGAATGCTGCTGTGAGCTTTAAACGGCTCCCAGGTGAACTCTCCTTCCGTGGCGGGATCAGAGTTGATGAGAGCCGGTTTACGGGCTGTCAGGGAGCCGCTATCAGCCTAATCACAGTTGAACTGTGACCCCGGACCTCTGGACTCCGCCGCACTGAAACTTGTGTGGGTTTTCTTCTCTTTCTCTATTCGAGCCAAGATGAAGAGGAGACTCCTGCTGGTGTCCAACTCCACTTTGCACGGCAGTGGTTACCTGGAGCACTGTCAGCAGCACATCTCCAGCTTCTTTGGAAAGTAAGTTAGCGCCGCGGTTCATATATGTGGGCCAGAAAGTTGACAAAGGGGACAGGAAACAGGAAGTGGGGCCAAAGTCAAGTGACATGCAAAGACGTAAAAGAAAAATGAAAGTTTTTATTTTTTATTTTGTCAGTTTACTCTGCAAACATGGATTATATATGCATTTGTATTTGATTCTTTGTAAATCCCTCTACGAGCAGGGGCGTTTGCAGAATTTTTCAGGGTGGTGGCAGAGTGGGGTGGGGGTTGGGATGAGGGGGTTGGAAGGAAAAGGAAATCAGAATAGCTGATCAGAAATAAATATGTTATAGAAAACCAGAACAGCAAAGAATGGGCACAGTTTTCTGGTTTATATAAGCCTGCCCACTCATATGTATGAAATTCAAATTATGCTGCACTTTTAATCTGTTCATAAGGTTGTATTTAATGGTAAACACAACTTATGTTTGAAAACCCATGAAACTAATAAAATGTAATTATATAGAGTACCTAATAAATATTCTTAGCTCTGCTACTCAGCATCAATGTAATACTGTAAAGTTATGGACAGAGGGCAGCGAAAATCCTTAGAATGAAACCTTTTTAAGTTTAGTGTGCAGACATTCACGACTGGTCTTGAGGTAGGACTCCTGACGGCCTGTCTGGTGTTTATCATGAATCTGTTTGTATGTATTTCAGAGACGTGAAGAGGGTGCTGTTTGTTCCTTATGCTCTCCATGATAGAGATGCCTACACTAAGTTAGCCAGGGACAAGTTTAAGACTCTTGGTAGGTTCATGTAACAGATTATTTTTGAGTCTCATACTGTACACCTGCTTGTTAGTTTCATATTCATAAAGCCTTAAGTAATTATATGCCTTTGTGTTCATGTTTAATAAAACATACATTCATTTAAGAGTTGTGTTCTACATTTTTCTCTTACTTTAATATTTGAGGGTGTGTATATATTCTATATTTTGTTTTGGAAAGCACAGTATTCAGTGTTTCTAGGAATTTTTCTGTATATCCATCTAAACATTTTTTGCCACTTATCTGGGGCCGGGTCATTGACAGTAGCAGCAAAAGCACAGAAGTCCAGCAACTGCTTGTAGCTGATGTCGGGGAACACCATGGCATTCCCAGGCCAGGCAAGAGATGTAATTAATCCAGTGTATCTGGGTCTAGGACATGCCTGGAACACTTGCCCAGGAGACATTCAGGAGACATCCTAATCAGATGCCCAACTGATTAGGATGTAACTTGCTCCTTATGGTGTGGAGGAGTAGTGGTGCAGTCATTCTAAATTCTACCTGAAGGACTGAACTCGCCACACTATCACTTAGCGAAAGCCCAGCCTTTCGAAGGAAACTAATTTCTACTGCTTGTAGCTCCAGTCTCATTCTTTTGGTCACTGCTCAGAGCTTGTGACCACAGGTGAGGGTGTGGATGTGAATCGGTTGGTAAACTGATGGCTCAGAGCAATCTACCAGTACAAAGTCCTCATCACTGGAGATACAGCCCTGTCTGTCAATCTTCCACTTCCCTATGTTGGGAACAAGTCACAGTCATACTTAAACTCGTCCACTTGGGATAGCAACTCGTCTCTAACTCGGAGTGGGAACTCAATCCTTTTCCTTCTCAGAACCCTGGCTTCAGACGACTTGGACCCACCAATGAAGCCAACAGGATCACATCAACTGCAGAAAGCAGAGAGCACCAAAGTAGAAGGCCTCTGTCTCTTTGAGCAAACAAGTAGATGGGCTCAATTTGCCTTTTTGAGCTGTGCCTGTCTGGACCACATGGGCTAAGGCCCAGCAATCAGATGCTCTACCTCCCTTCCAGGTCATGCTGCAGGGTGTGGTCCCGGTAACCCTGTCCAACAAGAGACCCTACCAGGGGCAAGTCCATAGGACATCATAGCCGATGGGATCACTGAGACACACAGACCGCTCCTCCATAGTATAGTAATAATTTATGGGTGATTCACACGTTTAAGGTGTTATGCTTTATGGTATTTAGAAACCAATTTTCCCCTGTATTTTCTGTGCAGTTTCTCCTATATATTCTAGTGTATTCTGTGTATTTTTTTGTGTTTTCTGTGCATCTTGTTGATGTAAGTCAGCGTATTTGGTCTATCTTGAGCCACAGTCCAGGGGCGATCATGGCTCAAGAGTTGGCTGTTCGTCTTGTAATCGGAAGGTTGCCGGTTCGAGCCCCGGCTTGGACAGTCTCAGTTGTTGTGTCCTTGGGCAAGACACTTCACCTACCGCCTACTGGTGATGGCCAGAGGGGCCGATGGCGCGATATGGCAGCCTAGCTTCTGTCAGTCTGCCCCAGGGCAGCTGTCGCTACACCTGTAGCTGCCTCCACCAGTGTGTGAATGTGAGAGTGAATGAATAGTGGTATTGTAAAGCGGTTTGAGGGTCCTGAAAAGCGCCATATAAATGCAATCCATTATTATTATTTATGTGCATTTTGGTGTTTTCTCCATTTTTTCTACATTCTTTCAGTATTTGTTTTTGTTTTCGATTTCAGTGTATATGATAGTTTACAGGACATGCTTTGCTAGATGTAATTCAGTCAAATCCTACATGTCATAAGAGCATTTGTCTTCTGCAGGTTATGAGGTGGACAGCATCCACGAGGCCTCAGACCCTGTAGATGCTGTCCGGAAGGCCGAGGGCATTTTTATAGGTGAGGAACATCTGAGGAAAGCAACAGCTCTTGGAATTTCTTCAGGGATTTCACACTTTTTCTCTTTCTCTTATTCTACATTACCGTCTAACCTTTACTTTACCCAATCTGCAGTATGGAGATGCTAAAAGAGGCTTTTGTTTGTAGGTGGAGGCAACACTTTCCGGCTGCTGAAGAGTCTTTATGACAACAAGGTGGTGATGGAGATCAGGAAGAGAGTGATGGAGGTATTTTTAATCCAAAAATATTTACTGGAACAAAACAAGACAGCAAACAAACAAAATACTTTACAATTGCAAAATGTAACATTTTTACAAATGGTTATATATATAGATTGATAGATGTTGTTTTTTATTAAAAACATTCCATTTCAATATAATTTTGTATATGTTTTATAAAAAAAATACTATTGTCTTATAAAGGTTTTACATAAATTTAATAGATTTGGGGGAGTTATGTACACATTTTATATGAATATGCACATAAACAACAGACCAAATCGATTAGATTCTTTAAAAAATAATTGCAGAAAAATTCTGTCTTGATTATTAAAAAGAAATTAAACCAATGATACCCGTGTGCTCTTACTTAAGTAGTATGACTACTTCTTGTCTCCCTTTTCTTTACTCCCACATTCTTTAAATCCTTGCCCAGGATGGTGTCCCCTACATGGGCTCCAGTGCAGGCACTAATGTGGCCACCATCAGCATCAGTACCACTAACGACATGCCCATTGTTTTCCCTCCGTCCTTCTCTGCCATTGGCCTCGTCCCCTTCAACATCAACCCGCACTACCTGGACGCCGACCGCACCAGCCGCCACATGGGGGTGAGTCGCACAGCCTGAGGTTCTGTTTGCTGTGAGGAGGCCGTTAGGGCAGGTTAGTCTAGACTCTGCAAATAATCATCTAAAGAGTTACTGATTGTCAGAGCTGGAAATAACTATATATTTTATAACAAGTAGAGCTTTGGATGCTTGTTTTTGAGGATTTCTATTTTCTGTTGCTTTACACTGCGACTAGATGAAGCTGAAATTCTTGCTGCAGACACTCCAGCCACAGTCCACTGCAAAGCCTTCACTAATATACAGCTAAATGAAACTGATCAGAGATACTGGGAGTATTACAACTACTCAAAATTCTGAACTGCTACGAGCCTGAGGTTAAAAATCATCTGTGAAAAACGATGTAGGAGTCTTTGTTTTGCTGGTTGGTTGACAGATATAAGAAAATGATTACTGCACTGAGCTGTTGCTTGTATGCCGTATCAGTGTTATAAGTAACACTCTAACATTGCTTTATGGCTGCCCTCTGCTCAAAGATAAGCAGATATGTTTGGAAGCGACAAAGCAACAACATGTTTGCACTATGAGTAATATGTAAATAAAATAATTAAGCTGTTGAAACAGCTCCAACAGTGAAACGGTGAAAGTGCCATGGAGGTTTGGAATAAAGAGTGTGGGATTATGATATTATTTTATGCCATGTTAGACCCCTAATTAAAGATTGTGAATTATTATGTAGTTTCAGTTTGCATTATGCTCCTGAACTAGAAGAAGGTGATAATTATTACATTTGGTAAACTGATTTGCATTACATTAGACTGTTGATTTATTGTGAATGAATGATATTGTTTTATGATGCATTATACTGCTGAGTTATAAGAAATACTGTTCACAGAAAGTCATCGTCTCATTTGTCTGATTAGAAGAGAACAGAGCATACTGCCCCATTTCATCAGGAGCAGATAAACAGGGAGCCAAGGTCGTAGCTTAGGCGCTGTGTGAGAAAGAATGTTTAGGCTCTGATGATTAGGTGGGGGCCACTAGAGGCTATAAGAGTTTGATCAAGGCTCCACCATTTTGAGATCTGATGCTGTCTGTGTATGGTGTCCATCTCCCACGCGTGTGTTCATTAAATCATCGTTTGACTTGACCCGGCCGGACCAGTGTTGTTATTTTGGTTTTCCTCTTGTATCCATTCCCAATATTTGAATCCGGAACAGTTTTGGGGGCTCGTCCTGTGGTATTGGGATGGAAGTTTTGGAGGCTTGGACGGTCCGAGGTGGTCAGACGGGCAGACATTATCCGGCAATCGAACTGAGTGGACAGGCGCCTTTAAAAAAGAGGTAGGCACAGGCCTGTTGATTTGATCCGAAGTGTGCTGAATTGGACGATGAAATTAAATGTCTATTCAGTAAAAGTTGCCGGTGAGTGTCTGTTTTGATTTTGATGAAAAATCTCATGAGTTTTGAAACTTGAAATAAGCTTAAAGGTAAAAATACTGAGTTAGAGTCTCAGGTAAAGGTAAAAATACTGAGTTAGAGTCTCAGGTAAAGGTAAAAATACTGAGTTAGAGTCTCAGGTAAAGGTAATAATACTGAGTTAGAGTCTCAGGTAGATGGATAGGGAATTGGTCAGTTTGGGAGTTAGAGTCTCCATTGGTCTAAAGATTGCATCTGTGTTGGTCATTTTGCGAGTTAGAGTCTCCAATGTCGATAACGTTGCATCTGCATCAGTCATACTCTTGTTTTTGGGTGTTGTCTGTTGTTTAAAAGTATTATAAATTTTGTTAGAACGGTGGTTGGAGTCCACTAAGAGGCGCATAGCCCGGAGGTTACGCTCCCTCCTGGCCGCGGACGCGCGACCTTGACCTGTCGGCGAACAGGGTTAGTTCAGTTGGCTTGACTGTGGGGTACAGGGCATCCTGGAACAAGCTAGGAGTTAGAGTCTCCTTATCTGCGCTTTTTTGGGCACTGTAAATTGACTTAGGGATTTTAGAGATGAGGCCAGATACAGTTAAAGTCTGATACTGGTTAATTGATTACAAAAAAGTTGGACTTTCTTCGGTTGGACCCGTTATCTTAAATTTGTCAAAATTGTGTAGGCGCTAAAACTTTCAGGCCTGAGAGTGATTGTAAATATAAGACGTCTTTGTAAAATAATAGAGAGTTGAGTGTGAAACGAGGCTGTGTGTGACGACAGCGCGCTGCGAGCTATTTTTAGATAGTGTGTGAACATGCAAATGAGGTGGCTGCTGTGAAGCCCACAGAGGACTTCCTGTTTAGCGTGTTATTGAGTTTTATAAGTATGATTTGCAAACAATGATACATGCCTGTAATTAAAACGCTGATTTTGCTGATTATAATATTACAAATAAAGTTTTAAATGACTACGAAATGTTTAATGTTTGGCTGAGTTTTGATATGGGAGAGACGGCTTCGCAGCTGTTGGGGGTAAGTGACCGGAAACTTGCATGCCCATAAGAGGCAACTGCCTGACTGTGTGAACTATGCACCAAGAGAGAGAGTAAAATCTAGGTGGATGAATTAAATGGATGTTGTAAGAAAAATAGTAAATGAATGTTTTAGTCTCTTAATACAGGTGGATTTCTCTCAACCAGGAGACCTGAGTACAGCAGCAAAAGGATAGATTAATAAAATTGGGACGACACACATGCCAAGCTCTGGCTCAAAATTTTACAGGTTGACCTCTCACTTTGTCCCCACCCGAAAAAGAAGCTTAAAGGACATCTTCTCCTCCAGTTATCGGCTACCATCACTGGAAATTTTCAGGCAAGGTTTTCACTGAATTGTTTTTGGCACCATGTGTCCCTGAATCTCACAAGCAAGCTCTAATTCCTGGCTGAAGACATGGAATGCTGTTATTTAAGGTGGGAAATCAAAATTTGGGAAACAAAATTAAAAACATACACAATTAGAGAAATGCCTTGTTTGAGAAAAAAGTTAAAATATCCCACCCACAAACGCACACACACGCAATGAAGAAACAGCTTACATTCATGAACACGTGAAGATTTTCCAGCAAGGTTAAAGCAGCAAAACTTAACATACACCTGATGTTAAATGATAAAGTCTATCCACTACTAACAATTAAACTCTCTGGGTTGCAGGACAACAACTTGACTTCAAAATGACAGACACTGGTAAATCACAAACCAGTGATGAAATAATAAATTTAGTGGTTAAAAGAGTCGAATTGTGACATGTTTTTTTTTTTTTCTGATTGAATAATACAAGAGATTACTGAATGAAATAAAATTCCTTTTTTGAATTATTAAACATGATCTTAAGAATTTTAACGTGTACCTGTGTTGTCCTGTCAACTTGGTGGGTTATGAGTTGATTATATAGTGAGAAAAAACAAAAAAAAGGGGGGGAGAAGGCTGACACAGGGCCTGGCCCCTCTCTGAATAACACAGCCAAAACAACATTATTTTCAAACAACATCATTTTCCTGTTCGTCTGTTTTTGTTTTGTTTTTGTTTTTTCTCTTTATGTTTAATTACAGGCTGCTTTGTCGGCCCGGAAAGCCGAGGCTGACCTGGACTCCTGCTCTCCCCTCTACCATCTTTGCTCTCCCCTCTACCATCTTTGCTCTCCCTTCTACCATCTTTGATGTGACCCTGACCAAATGCTACAGCAGCTGGACTCACAACAACAGCCTAAGAATGTCAACAGTGCTGCAGGAAAAAGATCTCATGCAGCGGAGACGGAGAACGTTAAATCCAAGGCCCGTTTCACTACACGGGGGAGATTTCCAGACAGCTTCAGCTGACAGAGCTGTGACGAGACGCCTATTAAGCCCGGATGAAAAGTGAGGCCGAGCAAAAGAATGCTGACCTTAACAACTCTGCATTAAAACTGTGCAGGACAGTGATGGACCAACACGGAGGATCGGGCAGCAAAAAGGGCGTGCCAGAGACACGAGGAGTAACTGAGGTCAGAAGGCACCTCAGATTGGACAAAAGCAGCAGAAGAACATAAGCTGAAGGCACAGGTGTCGGGGCTCGGTCAGGAGCTGACCTGTGAGAAGAGCCGAACAGCAGAGCTGCAGAAGGCCGTGGAGCAAAGCAAGGAAAACATCAAAAACTTCAATCTGACGTGTACGGAAAAGACTCTGAGGTTTCTGCCCTCAGTGAGAGCTCAAGACATCAGAGCAGAAACTGAGCATGGCTCAGGAGGAGCTGGCTGCTAATCAAACCCATCAGTCAGGCTTAGAGTCCCAGATACAGGACTTGAAATCAGGCCGGAGCTTGCTGGAGCAGGAGGTTGCCAAACCTGACAAGAAGCTCCAACAGCAGGAGCAAACCCTGAAGGACCTACAGAAGCAAAAAGGGTCAAGTTAAGGAGGAGCTGGACAAGGAGAAGATGCAGGACACTGGAGAAAAGGACTGCCTCAATTGGGGCCAGAACCAGTATGGAGAGAACTTTGGGCAGCAGCACCAATGGACCCAAACGGACTGAAAAGGAGGAGAGCAGGACCCCAGAGCACGCTTCAGGCCATGGTTTACCCAGAACACCAGAACAGGAAAGTGATGAACACAAACATACACACACACAAACACACACATCTACATACACTGACTCAGAATCAAGAGAAACACACATATGAACACATATGCACTTGTTGATTGACTGAGAAATGACACACACGCACGCACACAAATCAAAATGCTGATTCAATTCACGGAGAAGTGATCCACACAGACACTCACATGCACACATACACATACACATGTTTGTGCAATGAAGAGTGATACACACACGCTGCTGCAATGAAGAATGCTTTACTAACAAATGCTATGCTGATACGCAAAATGCTGCACACAAACGTCCAAATACAGAATTTGTTACAACAACAAGAAGCCATTGATTGTTAATTGGTTAAATGCATTTCATGTCACCCAGAGGGCTTTTGTGTAGATTTAGGGGACAGGGTCTAGAGCAGTTTGGTTATGAAAACAATGTCTGTGAGTGATGTCTGTTTATGGCTCAAGGCCTCGACCGAATTGTTTACTGTGCTTCACACAGCCTGATAAGGAGCAGTGGTACAGAGTGAAAATGATGAATTAACGGTGTGAGCCTTACTTCGGAGCACCACATTTTTGTGATTGAGATTTAATTGAAGGAGGGACACACTAAAAAATAATAATAAAAATAAAAATAATAACAATAATAAAATATAAAATGAAAAGAAGAAAAGGGGGCCAGCCCTTGGATTTACGTAAGCATCCCACATGTATTTAACACAATTGCCTCAGGCTTTAAAGATCTGTACAAAATTCAACAGGAAATCATAGCTTCCCTGTATTTCCTACATTGTTGGCATGCTGGTGAGTGCTGTTGCTCCACAGTAAGAAGGTCCTGGGTGCAAGTCCACAGTCTGGCTAGTTTGCAGTAGTCTCTCTCTGGGTATTCTGGTTTCCTGCCACAGTGAAAAGTCATGAAGCTATTAGAGTTAGGTTAATTGATGATTCTAAATTATCCGTGAATGTAAGTGTAAATGGTTGTTTGTTTCTAGGTGATAGACTGGTGACCGGTTTGGGGTGCACCCTGCCTCGTAACCTATCACTTTAGAGTTATTTCCCAGCCCTCGTGCAATTAGGATAAAGATAGGAGGATGGTAGTTGTTGTAGACCCATTCAATTTTTATGGTAACCAGAATTTAGACTTTGTTGAACCGTAGGCAATATGAAGACAACATGTAGTATTTAAGGGACCGAGTAGAATTTGGATAAAAGTTATTGAATAGTGTTGAAATAAAATGACAGAATTGTGAAGGATTAAAATATTCCAGGAGCTTAACTTACTCCATCTGAACATGTCTTAATCATGTAATATGAACTCAAAATGCACAGGTTTACTGAATATGAAAAGGTTGTGTTGATTTAACTCAGTTTCTACCAAAGCAAAACATTTGTGTGCAACTAGTGTCCACTATTGACTGAAATAAGTCCAACATGTTTTTGTCAGTGCAAAAAGAAGTTACGGTACCTGTATGCTTACACAATATTGTCCCGGGACGGAGAAAAACTTTCTGGTGAAGTTTTGGTTGATTTTGGGTTTTGCTTAACACTAGGTTGATTTTATCAGTGAGGTTCGGATTGTTTTCTTTCTCTAAGAGAGAGAAAGATGGTTTTATGCTTGGACATGTTTCCAACGGGCCCCAGTATTTGTTATTATATGAGTATTTTATTGGTTACGTTTGTTTTTGCTTTTGTTACAGTGCACTGAAATAAGAACATCTGGGAGGAGTGATCCACCGGTGGTGATATTTTGGTATTTTGTGAGTTCCTGATTTAACAAATCAGCTCTTTAATCCAGGCCTGAGAGATGGAACTTTAAAGCGCTATAAAACATGATTACTAGAAACAGTTGCAAAGTATTTTTCTCCATAATTATAATGGGCTCTGGAGAAATTCACTTATATGGGACATTGATCACATGAGAAGTCCTGAGCCTAAAAGGATTGCAGCGAGTCAATCCAGTCCAAAAAAACAAGGAACTGTTTTCCTTTAAAATGATGACGTCATCTTGCTGGTGATGGAGCCTCGAATAGGTTGCGTGTGAGACTCCATTATCAGCAATATCTGGTATGAATGTGTGTGAATGTATGCATGTGACTGGACTGTGATGGACTGACGACTAAATGTTTAAACTGACTTGACACTGAGACAAAAACGGTACCGACTTTAGGATTAGTACATGTCTACAAACATTTCACCCAGCTTGTAAAAGAAGGGTGGATGTTTTGTCTCGCTTTGTTTTGTTTTTGCAGGAGTAGGAGGACAGAGACTAGGGGGGGAGGCTGTAGCTTCACATGAGTGTGAACTGCAGACTTAACCCTTTGGTTGCTAATTTTGAGCTACTGATGTTTCCATCAAGAAAATTGTGTTTTATTAGCTGTGTTTCGATTAATGCAGCACATTATATTGTTGGGAATGTTAAATGCTAAAGTGAAGAGAAGCTTTGATTTCACTCATGACTGAACATGTTATTATTAACCATAGCGGGCCACTGTAAAAAGTCAATCAATTTTGATAGAAAAAGCAAGAAAAAACTCTATTGATACCTACACAGCAAATCCAGCATGTCCAAATTGACACTGTCAGATTTGATTTCAACACTTTTAAAGTGTCTATATGGGTCCATACCAGAGAGTGTTAATTTGACTCTTTTTGGAGAGTTGGTACGTTAACTCTGATTTAGTGTTGAACACCAAATCTCTCTGGAGTTGATAATTTGGCACTTGGTGTTAAGAGTTTATATATTAACTCTCAAAGAGTATTTTAGTTTAACTACGTAAGAGTTATCTTCTAATTCATTCTAAAAAGCGGGAATTTTACTGTTCTGAACTTCTAGAAATTTCTTTTGGAAATAAACATTTACTAAAAAGACGCAATGGTTTTTGAAAAACATTTATTCTGAATTGTGCACCACAATTTCAAAACATTTTCTGAAAGATGTAACAGTGTACATGTTCTCACTTTCATTAGAATTTCGTTTATCAAAAGGTCTGACATAGGTGAGCTGGTAAATGCATATAACAGCATTCTCATCACTTATTTCAATAAATACAAAATACAATATGCATGTCCTTCATTCATCACTTTGTGGAACTTCAACGCACTTCTGCTCTCCCCCATATTCCATCTTCACAAGCATATCCTATGTGGAGATTGAATAAAAATTAGTTGACACTAATTAATGGCACAAATCAATTGCAGCACAGTAAAAAAAAAAAAAGAAAAAAAAAAAGGAATCCTTTTTGAGCCATTACTTGTGTAAAGTATTTTCCCAAAAGACAAGGACACAGACAACAGGTAATACTGAACTAAATGTAAAACCTCAACCTTTTTCATTTTTACCTAAAACCGTGTGCACAAAACTCTGGAGGGATCTAAGTGCTAACGTAGAACTCAGTCGGGACTTGGGACATCTGCTACTGCTGTTTGTTCGTTTTTATGGGAGATCGTTTTCAGGCTTCAAGTAGCACCATTATATCAACATTTCACATTCTAGACATTGTTTTAAGTGTACTTGACCAAGAAATTTGACTGAAAATTCACATGCAAGCTTTTTTTCAAGGCTGTGGTATTTGCCCGCAAACAATACCTTTCAGCTAGCTAAAACAGAATATTATGCTATCACCGAGCAACATGGCTAATGCCTTTCACACAGCTTTGTCTCAACTCCAAAGAGCCACAGAAGTAAAAGCTAATAATAATAATTGAAACAATCTTTGAAAACATGACTTACCAAGCATGGCAAACAACTCAAATATGTAGAGCAAAATGTTTTGAAACGGCTTCACTTCAGCTTCGATTGGAGCCGTGCTGGGGGCGGAGTCTGTGAATTTACTCTATTGGTGTCATAGCCCCTGTAGGAGTTCAGAGTTAAGAGGTCAAGCGTTAATGTTTCCATTGTAACACCTCCAGATTTGAAATAGAAACACTCATTTTTAACACTCGATTTTAACTACTATCATTTTACACCTCAGAGTTACATTAAAAGAATGTGACTCTACTTAGAGTAAAATTAACTCTAAGACTACTAATACCAAAACATTTAACACTTTTGAATTTGCTGTGTATGAATAACAGGGGAATGATAGACTTGTCACATTCAAAATAGAGATATGTAATGACAAACCTTGGTCCACGTCATTTAGGTTCTCCATTGAAATAGTCAATAATTTAGAAAAGTAAGATAGAACCGACAGGGGCATGTGGTGCTGCACAAGAACAAGAGCAAAATAAAGAAAAATTATTGTGTTTAGCTTTGATAAATTAAAATTAAAATGTACCATTACACTCAGAGGATCAATATGAAATTCAATATATGCTAATTTTGTATGAAGTACATGACTGATAACTGTTCTGTCCTGAGCTTTTGTTTTTACAGCGCCCACTTGACCACACCAACAGTTTCTCGCCACCAAAAGCGGGTACTTGCAAAGAATAGGGAGGAATATCATCAGAAGTGGGAAAGGTAAGCCCCGATGGGGGTGATAATGTAACACACCCAAAGAAAGATTTCAGGTCTGACCAACCGTCTCAGTCGTGGGCAAAACGATGACAGTCAATAAAATTCTAAAAGATAATTTAGTGATTAAAAATATCAAGAGATAAAAGATAAAACAGTCCAGTGTCCCATTTATGAATCAAATAAAAACACACAGTCCCAAGGCCAGAGCCAGCTATGCCACACGGCCAGTTGCACTCCACATGTTGCCTTTAACAGGGGTAGAAGTTGTCCTTGGAGACCCACTACCCTGCAAGCATATAGCCAGTGATCACTCCAGCCTCTGAAACTCTGCTGCCTTTAGGCTGTGGCATATAATAGGCCCTGGCCTGCACAGAGAGATAAAATGACACCTTCAGTATAAAATTCATAGCGCAAAACCCATCCATCCCAAACATATCAGATTATCACATTACATTCATGCACAGAGAGACAAAATGACACAGCAGTGTTTGTAGTGTGGGCTATAAGTAGACCAGTGTATCAGTGCAATCAAGTACACCTGCCTCTAATTAGTCCAACCCCATTCCAGCCATTGGCTAACCAAAAATGTGACACACACACAAAAAACCACTCCCAACCCAGTGCAACTTCACACAATAATATGGAGCTGAATTAACACGGGCACACTAGTCTACCATGTTACAATAACACCATTAATTTCACGTATGGTCAAATTCTTAAAACTTGACCCCAAACATGAAAAATTGTGGAGTTCTAGATAAACATAATGCAACAAATCACATAAGGATGGAGCATTGGAATTAATAAGATGGTGAAAAAACACGCAGGAAAAATGTTGATCATGTTGATTATGTTTATTCCAGTGTGCAGGGATTGGCTAATCTGACCAGGAAATGTTATAAATGGATTGTCGGAACAATCAGCGTTAAAATCACCTTTGACAGTCCAGACTAAGATGGCGTTGGACATCTTCAGGGCGGAAAAGGGTTGGTGTGACCAAGGTGTGGTTTGGCTTGTTGTATGTATATTTCATAATGATACAGCTCTGGATGGACCAGTTACCAGGGCATGGAAGGAGGACAGACTTATTAAATGAGGAGAAGGAATTTTCTGGGATTGGAGATCCTGTGGGTGAGTGGTTGACTAAAAGCATGCATAAAATAAAAGCTATTTTTTGTTATTGATTGGTAATAGATTGATAATTGGCCACATTCACAGTTGTCTTGACTTGTAGTGGATGTAGTCTACTTCATGTTTAAGCACTCTAATTAACAGATTGAAAATAGTGACATTAAAGGAAGAATATGCAGCACCACCCTGTCAGATGCCAGTGCCGGTGGGGCTCAGTGATGAATCAGGTGAGCTTCATGTGAGCTTCATGGCTGAATCAAAACATAGAGGCCCCTGCTGTGGTCAGTAAGGGATAAAAAGGGTGTGTTTTACTGTTATTTTAGCATCAGCATTATTGTTACATCAGAATCATATAACAAGCATTGCATTGAACATTTATTGAAGCTATTGACATATTAACATTTGTATTACAGTGATTGTTATAACCCCATGTTAATCTTCTATCTACAGGTGTCAAAAGTAGTCAACAAGTTCATGTTGAAGTGAAGTTCATAATAATACAGGTTTTGTTTGTAGACGATTGTGAAGACGCAGGCTCTGGGCGGAGCCAGGTGTTGAACAGATCTAACATGACAATTAAATTGATTTCATTCCCTAACACAGAATAACAAGACTGGAGCAACGACACTGGACAGGAGAAAGTCTGATACTTTTTGAGATATGAGGTCACTAACCTTTTCTTTTAATTTTCTAGCTTAATTGAATGGACACATGTTAGAATTAGAAATGGCTAATTTGTTTTTTATGTCTTTTATTAGAATGAGTGGTTTTAATCATTTTTATATATATCTTGCAAATGTGCTTATAATGAGTTGGCACTCGGTCTTTTGAAGGTCATAAGCTTCGTTCGGCGATAGTCCGGACTGATAAAGTGTAAGAAATGCCTTGAGTGCAGCAGGCTAAATGCAAACACGCTTACACACACATACACTAAATTAGGATAAGTCCTTGGGACATTCTGAATGTTCTAAACCAATTCTGAATCACCAAAAGATCAGTAGACAGCAACATTAGATTGTTAGAGCTAGGAAGAGAGGTGTTTTGGTTTTCTGTCTCTTACAGAGAAAGGAACAGCCACCAGACGAGGTCACAGATATACGAGGATCCTTGGCAGCAGAGACAGTTACGGTGACTGCTGAAACATCAACTGGGTTCAAGTGTCATGGCATTTTGGGCTCCAGTTAGTCACCTAAAAAGGATGGATCCCATAAACACAGCGATAACCACGAAGGGGTTGACGGAAATCCAGGAACACCACACCAACGACGTTCGAGAGGCTGTTGGTCATAAGGAGAACACCTTTCTGTTCCTTTTCCTGGGGAACACAGCTGTGATCCCAGAATACACAGATCATTGTTTGAAATCGGGGCAGAATAATCCCCTGATCTGTGCAACGACTGAAGGGTTGTCTAACCCCTGAGGTTGAAGGAAACAAGAGCAGAGGATCACCCGACTGGAAGGCAATGGTGCCTACAGCAATAAAATAAAGGTTAAAAGCTCCTCGGACAGAGGTTCTAGTCCGAGTACGTTTGGAGGGTATAAGGTAGCACCGAAATAAAGCTGTGGGAGAACTGGGGAGTGATGGGAGTATCATCTGTACCTACTATTGTTGTTGTAATAAAAGTTTTTCTTGCATCTGAACTGCGTAAACACAGAGGTCATCTCACATATGGTTCACCCAACAGGGGGACAAAAGGCCTGAGGAGTAAGGAGAAATGAACCCGGCAACACTGGATTGCAGGGTGTAAGTGAGCTCTTTATGTCTAAAGAGCTCAACAGGGGGAATTGTGGGATTATGATATTATTTTATGCCATGTTAGACCCCTAATTAAAGATTGTGAATTATTATGTAGTTTCAGTTTGCATTATGCTCCTGAACTAGAAGAAGGTGATAATTATTACATTTGGTAAACTGATTTGCATTACATTAGACTGTTGATTTATTGTGAATGAATGATATTGTTTTATGATGCATTATACTGCTGAGTTATAAGAAATACTGTTCACAGAAAGTCATCGTCTCATTTGTCTGATTAGAAGAGAACAGAGCATACTGCCCCATTTCATCAGGAGCAGATAAACAGGGAGCCAAGGTCGTAGCTTAGGCGCTGTGTGAGAAAGAATGTTTAGGCTCTGATGATTAGGTGGGGGCCACTAGAGGCTATAAGAGTTTGATCAAGGCTCCACCATTTTGAGATCTGATGCTGTCTGTGTATGGTGTCCATCTCCCACGCGTGTGTTCATTAAATCATCGTTTGACTTGACCCGGCCGGACCAGTGTTGTTATTTTGGTTTTCCTCTTGTATCCATTCCCAATATTTGAATCCGGAACAAGAGCTTTTTCGCTCGGCTTTAAAAGGATGTCGCCTTACACTGAGTGAATTTGGACCTCAGTAAATCTGCAGTAGCAGATCAACTGCTCGTCCACTTTGAAAGGAGACAATTAAGGTGGTACAGGAATCTGATTAGGATGCCTCCAGGATGATGTATAACAAACATGTCCTACCAAGAGCCAAGGGCAAACACAGGACACACTGCAGAGATTATATCTCTCGACTTCAGAACACCTCCGTGTCTCCCTGGGACGAGGTGGATGAGGTGGGTGAGTAGAGGGAGCTTTGGGCTTCTCTGCTGAGACCGCAGCCCCTCTGACCTGGACCGTAGAAGATGAATGGATATATCTGCACTTTATTACTTAATAACTTCATGCCACAGAATGATAGTTAGGAGAAAGACGATAACACCAGTGGGAATCTTTTTAATAAATAATTATGCACTACCTGCATTTTGTGGTCATATTAAGTATCTCTGCAGAAACGAATGGAGACACAGTAGGAAATAACCAAGACTGGACTCCAGCCTAAACTTGATGCATTCTAGACCTTAAGGGTCTATAAACAATCTGCATGAAGGGACAGATGATTTGCAGAAGGTTTGACTGACATGAGTTTCAGCTAACACGTGATAAAACAGCCTGAGGAAATTATGCAACACTCGGAGCTGTAAAACTGCAACAGCTGACAAAAAAGCTGCAGTGTCAGCAAAGCAATTTAGGGTAGCTCTGACCAATGTGATGACATGCAATGTTTAGTTTGAGGGTTGTGAAACACTGAATTCATAGAGCCAGGCCATGGAGTAGCAGTTGCACTACCTACAGGGCGTGGCAGCAAGCATCTGGTGTCCAGCTTAAGGGAGAACACGAACTTCTCAGATTTCTGCCAAATTATTTCTGTATATAATTATTCTTAAATGGTTTAAAAACGTTCCTGAGGTGTAAATTTTGTTCATGGAAGGGCGGTTTTCATCATTTCTTGTTCAGATGGTAAAAGTGTCAGAAAACAGGAAAGGTTTGCTCAGTGCAAGCTGTCAGAGGGTAAGGTGAAGTCTGGAGTATGATTTTTGTTATTGCATACATTTCACAGTGAAATGATTCTGATGCTGTAATGATATAGAAGAAGAAGAAAACCAAAACAAAACATAACAAAATCCAGATCCTGACACTAGAAAAGAACTGAAGAATAATTGCATTTTGTGCTGGAAAAATGATTTACATTGACAAGCAGTTGTTAGCATTTGTTAACAAACAGCTGTGAGAAGAATCACAAAGGAAAAACAATCACTTCATAAAAATATTTATGTCGATAAAGCACAAATTTATTTTCTGAAAGATATATTGCTGTGTCCACCGACCCCTGGTGGTCACTCTTGGTGATTGCAACAGTGACAAATGTTAATAAACCTAGATTTGTATCTTTAAATATTTTAGTTTTTATTTATGTTTATAATTTATTTTAATATCATCACACATTTGGGAGCAGTATTTAGCTGAACAGACATGAGCAACTGTGGTTTAGGAGGTACACTGAGTCATCTGTTTGGAAGGTCAGTGGTTCAATTCCCAGCTCCTCTAGTCCTCTAGTCGTCCATGTAAGATACTAAACCCAGAGTTTCCCCTTTGGTTTGGGTTTTCTTCTGTCACTGTAATGTGGTCACAGCAGCAGGTATTCAGCAAAACAGGAATGCTATTATTAAAATACACTTGCTGAATTAACTGAGGACAGTTTGTCACCAATAAGCAGTTGTCCTTATTTTTTGTTAAAAAGAAGAGTGAATGATGAGGTTATTTTGAACATTTTGTCACATCAATAGTTATATTTTAGCTGTGGTTTCAGCCTCCACTGTTTCCACTGTGCTTACAATCTTGAATCTTGTTTTCATGTAGGAAACCAGAGAGCAGAGGATCACCCAGTACCACGAAGAACCCGATACTCCGTGTGTCCTGGTGAGTGAGGGGAAGCAGACCTGCATACATGTAATAGTGCTCAAATCTTTCATGCCGAGAAGATGAAGCGGCTTCATTAGAAAATTACCGTCTCTTTTGTTTATTGTCAGGGTCTGAGGGAGGGCTCCCTGCTGCTAGTGGAGGGAAACAAAGCGACACTGCTGGGAACCACTAAGGCCAGACTGTTCACCAGGTAACACACACTTTAAGTTTTCATGACTTGAGATGACATCACACTGACTTATCCAATCTCCTTTCTAATCGACTGTAGCCTTTATTAGCCTTACACTAAAACAAAATTAGTTTAATGTTAACATGTTCTTAACTAAATCTAAACTTACAGCATCCCGGCAATGTGACTGTGTAACCAGGGTGTGTACATCATCAGTAGGACAAACACACAATTTGAGAACGCAAAACAAGTTGAGTTATTCCAGTGACCAGAAAATATCAGCAGGATTTTTATAAATGCTTTCTTTTTTGTGTATAATTATGTGTTTCAGGAAAAAGCCCACAGTGGAGTATGAGGCAGGCAGTGACCTTAGCTTCCTGCTAACTGATGCACAATGATCGGTCAAATGGAAGCAAGAAGAGGAGCACAAAGTTTTCAATGTTTCTGGTTGCAACAGAATAAAGATTTTAAGGAAACATCTAATGTGTCTCTCCAGTAAATACCTAGCGTAAGTTAATCTAGTATTTTTTTTTTTAGCAAACCTGAATAAATTAAAGCAAAAATTGACCATTAAGTCTGTAAAGTACAATTCCCTCCACTTTACACATGGTGATGTGATTTAAATGCAATATTCATATATACATTTGTAAAAGGTTGCCTGGTTTAAAAAGAAGAGATCACCACAAAACACTGAACAGATGTGAACAAATCAGTTTATTTTAGTTTGAAGGTAAAATCATCTCTTTATGAAATCATTTATTCTCTATGTGAAAGAATACATACATCAAAAATAGTCAATATTTTCTTAGGGCAGAAAGAAACACGGAGCAATATTAAATACAAATGACTGGCTGCAAATCACTCGTATCTGCCAGGAGGCTTTGTTTTTTTTTTTTATTCCTCCATATTTAACACAAACTCCTCTACTCACCAAAGGCTTTTGCATCATCGCTCAGGACAACAGTGCTGACAATGAGGTCATATCAAAGATGTTAGGACAGAAATAAATGTTTTAGCGATTTGCAGCTTGTCTGAGTCATTTGAAATGACTGATACTGAAATGAACAGATTTCTGTCCAACTGACTCCTGGCAAAGAGAAACATGCTGTTTTGGTCTAATTTACACACAATCAACCTTAGAAAACCTTTATAGAAAAAATGAACAGTGCAGTGAAGCCGCTCAGTTTATCTCCCTCATGAGAGCACTGACCTAAGATCAATCCTCATACCAAAATCACTCATTTGTTAAGAAGTGCCGTCCCACACAAACACACAACTCTTTGCTCAAGTAGGACATGGTGGTTCAAAGTATTGGTTAAGATGCCACTGAAAGAAAACAATGAAGTATAATGTGCTTATTAAAGTCTTCCTGTTATTTTATGATGAATGTTACGTGCATTATTATATTTTTAAACCTATAATCAGCTATAAACATTAATTTATAATGCGAACCCAATATGGGTAAATAGCAAAGTATTTTTTTCTTTTTTTTTTCTTAAGTATTAGAGCAATCATATACTCAAAACACAAAGTAGAAACCTGCGTTCGTTTTAACTTGTTCCCAGCAAAGCTGCCAGTCTGAAATCTGAATGTAAATAAGTAGAAATCCAAAAGGCCTCAGTGCAGGAAAAACTGTCACAACCAATTCAGTGAAAAGGACTACAAGTCTTTTTAAAAAGAAGTTTGTGATTTAAAACTACACAATAAAACTCTATGCTTGCTGCTGTGTGAGCTGAACGGGCCCCAACTAGTTATTACAATGACGTGATGAAACATTAACCAATCACATGCTTGCAAATACACAATCCAATCCAAGTGATCACGTCAACACACACTGGTCAACACTCAAGTCGCAGCTCACTAACACTAAAACAGCCCGTACTTTGCCAGGTTAGAATTACTAATAGTCTGTTAAGCTCCACCCCCATAGTTACTTTT
Organism: Neolamprologus brichardi; assembly: GCF_056152115.1. NCBI lineage: Eukaryota > Metazoa > Chordata > Actinopteri > Cichliformes > Cichlidae > Neolamprologus > Neolamprologus brichardi. The sequence continues at coordinate 10,475,165 of NC_142119.1, forward strand.
GCTGTTGCTCTAGCCACTGACTGAAGGTATTTACACATGTTGACAAATCTTAAACATTAAAATGTGTAATGTCTTAAATACTTTAATACTTTCATCAATTGGTCAGGTTAAAAATAAAAATAAAAATCCTATTTTTTTATTTTTAAGTTCATCTATTCACTTGAAAAATAACTGAAATTGTTCATTTAACAATACTTGTTAGGATCTTGAATGCATTTAATGTATGGCAAATATAAACCGGTTTCCATACAGCCTGAAACATTTTCTCAGCCAGTTACAGCTCTTAGCTTGCAGAGACACAACGTAAGATCAGCTTCAACATAATGATGCGAGATACGAGGCTTCTGTGGAATGACTAATCAGACAGAACTTAAAATGATTTTCAACCATTTTCTGCACAAACAAAATTACATTTGGCCAAACATTTTCTTGATTGTGTTGAAAAAAGTTGGACAAACTTCTAAAACTCTAATTAATGTTGTGTACAAAATACAAAGGAAACAACCACCAACATCCCAAAGCAAACTCATACAAGAGAAATGCAGATCAGCTACCCCACACACAAAGCAGGAAGAGAAAAAACAAGCATACATAAGGGCAAATATATTATTGTGAGCTTCCCATCATCCCATGCTACAGCAGATAAACCAGTTTTACCGAAACATCTAAAAAGACCTGAATGCAGCTAACTAGCTGCTTCAGTTACCGTATTGCTTTGTTATTGTTTGTTTTTAAATTGCTGGTTGATCACAACTAATCACGTCACTAAAACAAAAAGAAAAAAAACATTTACTAAATTACAAGTGGAATCCGACTGATAAAAATTCAATATATCGGCCGATACTCTCACATATGAAACAAACACTTGTTTTGCGTAGTAATAATTTGAGTCCATACTAAGATAATATGGCACATCACTGTGACATATTGTTTTATTTGTTTATGCTCTGCTTGGATCAGTTGGCTATTGTGTTTGTGGTGTTTTACGCTTCTTGTGTCTCAGCTGGGATAATGTAGCACACCTTTGCTAATTTAAACTCCACTGATTCAGTCTGTGGTATTCTTTAATACAATACAATAATAATCACTGGCTGTATTAATAATTAACTGCTCTTAGAAACTCTAAAACTCTAAAACAATGACTTAAGTGTAACATAACAACAAGACCATTTATCTCATTGCTGAATTTGTGTTTGGATGGAAAATGTGCAAATTAAGGTGGTTTATGCTTCTTATAACTTCTGGAAAACTGTAATTTTGATTTCAACTGCCTGCTGGAACAAAACCATTAAGTTTCTCGATTTGTTAAAGGAATAGCTCAACGGTTTTGGACATGTTAGATGTTCAGAATGACAACAGGCTTGTGTTTGAATATTAAATAAGAAACTGCAGTTTCTTAGCTTGGCTAGGAAACAGCTAGCGTGGTCCTGTGAAGAGGTAACAAGATACGCCTGGCAGCTTTAATGTTCACTAATATGCTCTAGCTTGTTTAATTTTTAATGCTTGAATTGTAAATATGAAATTCTGCATTTTTCAAATGTTGAATACACTACAAGAGATCGACTTGCTAGCTCTCACAGCTAGTTTGTAAAAGCATTTTAACACATTTTATCAATAATGATTTTAGGGAACAAAAAACATTTATTAAATGTTTACATAATACTTGTTGTTATTTTTAATATCATTAATGCGAAAAGATGAGGTGAATTTTCTTTGTTTCCAGTCCCATGTTAAGGTAAGCTAATCAAGCTGTAGCTTTATATTTTTAAAGCAGGCAATCTGATCATGCAACTCTCACAAATTAAACAAATGTATGTGTGAACTCACAAAACATCTGCAGTTCGTAACATCAGCGTCGTTCAGGCATCACGCACACACTGTGATGCAGCTTCTCAGGAAACGTCGAACTGCTCCTTTAACACTCAACTTTGTGGATTTTGTTTGATCAATGTTTTCCAGATTCTCTTTTGGCACAAATACATGTTGACAATTTTTAAAAAAAAAAACAAAATAAAAATAAAACCAGCACATTAAATCTTAAATCAATATCATTATCTGCCATCCAACAGTCAATACAGTGAAATGCTCTCAGAGGCCTTTTTACCCTGATTTCTTCCCACCCCCTACTGATTTGCCATCAGTCCCTCACAGTTTGACATCTAGGCATCAGTGTTTCCGTTCTCCTCCGGCTGCAGCTGCTCCTTTTCAATGCAGTCCTCCTGTGGGGGGCGGACTCTCTTAAAGAAACCCAACTGCACAGGAGAAGAAGAAGAAAAGAGGGCACAAGAGTCGGTTATATTTGGTAGTGAAAGTGGTGTTTCAGCCATTAATCTGACACAGAAGAGCAACGTCTGAACACACGTCTCAGTGTAAAACTACAGAAGCTTAGGAAAAAGGAAAAAAGCAGCACAAGAACAGTGACAATGGACATGTTTACTACCTTGTACATGATGAAGATAAGCAGCGCCAGCAGCAGCAGTCCTGCCAGCACAGCCAGAGCCACCACCCAGCCTGGCACTGGTGGAGGAGGCTCAGCCACCCAAACCACTGATACACTCACCTGAAACGAGACAAAACCAAAAACATACTTACTTTGTCCTGATCAGATTAAAGTCATTATGCTGTTATAAAATTACCAATCTAACTCTTTAAAATATGCACTGTCCTTCCATCTGTGTTCCTTCAAGGTTGTTAAAATAAATACCTCAAGACTGGTATCAACTTGTTCCAACGCTTCATTAAGTCTACAGTCCATAATCTTTATGAAGAGTCGGGAGTCTAAATGCCAGCGAGTGCTTCCGAACACGCTGTGGACCTGCACTAACATGTTTTATCAGTGATTTAGAGACTGCTGTATGATAGCAAAACACTGAAGAATGTGTTTTCTCTGACTGATTTAAAATCTAATATTAAGGGACTATTACTGTTTATATGATTACATTTCATGTAGTTTATGTGAAAATATGAGCTCATTCAGAAATCAAGATTTTTTCTTTTGTTTTTTGTTTTTCTGCAGACAGGAACTGGTTTGTGTAACAGCAAGGTGAGAGAGCTTATTTTTCATCTCCTTGCTGATAACGAGTCTACTGTCATGAGTCTGACTTCCTGCACTGAGAAGTTTTGTATGCTTGTTTATCTTTCTGTGAAATTCTTTGAACTTTAGAAGAAAACCATAACTTTAAAGTCACTAGTTTGCTACGCATTTCATTCATGAAACCTCCGTATATGTGCACACACATTTTGTGTTGACTTTGTGTTTGTAATAATAATAATAATTCTGTGTCTTCCATGCATGCTGATCATTTGTGTTTGTGTGTCTTACTGTGGTGCTATTGGATGGTAGCTCCATCTCCAGGTTCTTGTAGGGCATCTCGATCACACTGAAGCTAGCCGTTGATTGTATCACAAAGGAACGATTCTGATTCTCAGGCTGAAAGGAGGGAAAAAAGTCACATGTCTGACAAATGAAGTCCAAAATGCTGAGGATAAATCACGACCCGGAGAATGGATATTACCTAACAACAGACATGTGTTCTTCAGCTATTAGAGAAATTAGGACAGAGGTTTAAAAATGTGACAGTCTGGGCAACACTGTGTTCTGGTTATTTGTTTACATTTTGGCAAAAAGTCCAGATTATGAATGTTGGATTAGCTATTAGCAACCACTGCATGTAATGCACCCATAGATGCACAGGCAGCCATCACTGGGTTAGTGCAACAGTGAAACTTTATAAAGACCAGCTTTTGTTTCTAAGACTTTGCACACATGTTCTGTTGTGTGATTAGATTCCATTTATTTGCATAGCACCAAATTGCAACAACAGTTGCTTCGAGGTGCTTTATATTGTAAGGTAAAGACACTACAATAATATGATGGAGACACACAGCAAACCCAAACCAGTGCATGTTGTGTTGTGTTAATCAGGAAAGGAAACAGAAAGAAAAGAGCATGCATTTATAATTTAAGAGAACACAGACACAGAGCTGGTTGCTGTGTTCAGTAACATTGCTCTGCCCTAACATAGGTGCTTTTATTTGATTACCCTGAGGAAGTTGTTGACATACAGTCTGGAGTAGATGAAGACGATGGCGTTCTTCCTCCTTTCTAGACGACCGACCTGACATTTTAGTGTCAGACACTTAGCTGTGTGGCAGTCCTACACACACACACACACACACACACACACACACACACACACACACACACACACACACACACACACACACACACACACACACACACACACACTTTGGTCAGAAAATAATTACAGACAGAAAAAATGCACAAATGCTTTTCTTTAGGAACACAATTTGATTCTGAATATTTTAAACAGGAAGATGTCATCTAAAGCTGCTGGGATGCATCAGCTGTTCTTAGCACGATCAGACATGAGTCAAGGTGTAATTTCATGTCATACAAATGGGTTATTCAAAGCATATGTGCTTGTGTAGATTTACCAGTGTCTGCAGGTCATTCTCTGCATTTCTGGACTCCAGATCTCTCTTCTGGCGGACGCTGTTTTGATTCCGTCCCTCCGACTCTCGTCCTCCAGGCGTAACAGTGCTGGTGTTCTTTGAGGTGCTCACTGGGTTCTGAAAGACACAGACACACAAAGAAAGGCTTATTTGTTGGAAACATGTAAGAGAAGGAGCACTGCCACAGTATCACATTATTAATTGGAACAGCAGAAATACTTCTTATTGGTGTTTAAAGCTACTTTGTCTAATTACAAACTGAAGAATTTAACAAAAACTTTCACCACTAGAGGGCAGCTTTTTATCAGCTGGTGCTGACATGTTTTTTGGTCTGCGCTGCAGTTTGACTTTGAACATTTGATTTAGCTACCCCATTTCCTCAAGAGGCTTTGCCTTTTTCTCTCACCACCACTGTAAGCAGGTGTGTCCTGTGATGATGTGGCCGCTTAACTGAAGGTTAAACTGACTCAGCATGTTTTGGTACAAAGTGGTATAAAGTACAGCCTAGCACTAGTTTAATGTCAGCTGATCTCATTAAGAAAATCCATGGTTGTGATAGTCATATTTTTAAGCACAAATTTAGAAGAAGTGCCTTTAAGATAACAGGTGACAAAACTGTGGAAAGAAGCTGTATGTTGTGAACTGTTTGAGTATTGGTGTGCATTTGGGTTGTTTCTGTATTCGTGTGCCTTACAGAGACATTGAGTGGGTTTATCTGTGTGTCACTGGTACAGTTGATGGGTCCCTCTGTGTCGTAGCTGATGATGGAGAGCAGAGAGCTGTTTCTAAACTGGTACGGCCACTTGACCTCCAGCGCTGCCTTACTGAACGTACTGGGACCATTGTTCAGGAGCTGTGAAAGGGGAATGCAAGTTTTAATCTCAGTCCAAAGAAATAAAAATACAGAAGAAATATTTTCAATAACCACTGGCATTAAATCTGTGACTGTGAAGCTCTAATAAATCATTTCAAAAAACAAAAAGCAGTTGAACTATACAATAATACCAAAAGGGTGGGAGACCAAGAAATACAGTCTCATATAGCATAATTCATAGTGAAATCATGAGGTCAGCTTGACCTACATTACATTATGCTTGCTGGTAATAATAATAATAATAATAATAATATCTTGTGCAGTCTTAGTTAAATCAGTGAGATAAAAAAAACAGAATCACCCGTCTCTCCCGCATGTTCGTGCATGTGTGTCTGTACCTCGTAGACGTGTACTATTTGTGGTCCGATGTCATCACCGAATACAGGAGGGTCTCTCGGTTTCCAGTTGGCGATAGGAATAAACAGCTGACCAGGAGATGAAGACCTGGAAAAACATTTTAAGGAACAATGTGAAGCTGGAATCATAAAAACTTGTTTTTAAAGCAAGTTTCAAAGTCAGAGATATACCAGTTAAACAAGGGTGCAGTCAACACTTTTATTTTTATACTTGCACAAATTCTGTAGCTTTTAAAGCCTCATCCCTTTTTAGAGATGAGGCAGCAAGCTTATCAATTATTATTATTATTTAAATACACTATTGGGAAAATCATATAAATTACAGCCTCTTCTTTTGAAGCTTCTTAAGCAGAAAGAGAAACACCTTCAGGAGCAGCAGTGTGTGTTTCTGTGCGTTTTACCCTCTGATGGAGACTTTAGCGAGTACAGCCAGTTTGATGACGCTGGTGACTTTGGGACTGGTGTTGTCAAACTGGTTAGAGCTGAAAAATCAACAAACAGTCACATTCACATGACCAAAAACAAACAAACAAAATCCCTAACCCCTAAATGTGTTAAAATAAACAACATCACAATACAATGATCTAGCCTTATTAAGATAACCTAACCACGCACACGTCTCTGGACTGTGGATGGAAGCCAGAGTCACCTGAGAGAACCCACACAGACACGGGAGAACACGTAGAGGCTGGATTTGAACCCAGGACCTTTTTGCTGTGAGGCCATCGTACTAACCACTGTGCCAGGTTTAGTTACATCAGTAATTCTAACTGCGCACAGGTCTGAATGCAGTGAATGGTTGTCTGTCTTTATGATTCAGCCCTGCTGCAGACTGACAACGGGGGAACCGTGCCTCTCGTCCTAGGACAGCTATGATAGGCTCTGCCTGAACCATATCTTATGCGCAGCAACTCAGTCCTGGAGTCTGTTACATTTCTAATGTAAGGATCCTAAATTGGATAAGCTGAAGAAAATGAATGAACAGCTGGAGAAATATTACAACTTATTGATTACTCTATTCTTATTTGTAAAGCATCTAAAAGACATTTCAAAGAAGATATATGTCAAAAAAGGCAAATAAAGATAAAATAAAATGAAAGATACTATTGAATAATAAGTCCAGTGAATGATGGTAATAAATACTAAAAAAAGTAAAGTCCTGATTAAAAGTTCGAACCTGATGCTAAAAGTGCTAAATTGTTCATTTGTGCTTATCGTGAAGAAAATGCTGTCAGTGCCAAACTGCAAATCAAAGACATCACAACACTTAACTGCAACTAACTGACTGAAAATCTGTTGCTCCAACCTGACATATAAATACAGTAATCACCAACAATGTTGCTAATATGTAGCGCTCATGAAAGAAATCAAAAATAAATCAGGAATAAGTCAAATGTAACAGATAATAATAAAGATAACTACCTTAAAAAGTTTAAGAATATGAGAAATGGTTAAAACATAGTTAATCTGTACATGTCAAAGGTGATGACAAAAAGAGAGAAACGGCCTGCAGAAATCTCGTGACACACATTTAAGGAGCAGTGAAACTGCTGTGCAGTACGAGTGTGTCGATGAGCTGAAGAGGAGGCGAACCAAAGACTGCTGAAAACCCTTCATTAACATACTTCTCTCTCTCTCTGCCACAGAAGTACAAAAACACTAACACAGAAGAATGTGAAGACGGAGCTGCTTCCTTCACAGTTTCAGGGCTTTTGTTATTCAGATGAGCGAGACGAGGAAAACAGCTCTGCTTTAATGAATTAAGTGGGCTTAACACTCAGTCTGATTGCAGTTAGCTTCTATCACGCTAAACCTTCTGAGGTGTGTTGATGCTACTGTACCCTGCTTTTCTTTTGTGTCCTTGGAATAACAGCAGAGTCCTTATCATTTCACACTGGATACAAGATGTACTGAAATCCTTCATTTTAAAAACTTCTTGAGACTACCATTAATTCCTCATAATGACGAAGTGAAAACTTTGTGTCTTTGTGCAACTTTTGCCTCTCTATACACCAGTGGTTGTGTGCTAATATGAAAAAGAAAACAAAAACTGAAGTGCTGTCAGTAGGTGGCACTATGCGGTACTCATTACAATTACCCAGAATTACCTACTGTTGATATTTCAGGCCTTCGAAGTAAGTTCGACTCAATTTTGACCAAGGCCAGAGAGTCCCTCATAGTGATCGTGTACAACAATTTTTAAACAACAGATCTGTTTAGAACAGGGGTGGGCAATCTCAGTCCACGAGGGCCGGTGTCCCTGCAGGTTTTAGATGTGTCCTTGAACCAACACAGCTGATTTAAATGGCTAAATTAGCACCTCAACATGTCCTAAAGTTCTCCAGAGGCCTGGTAACGAACTAATCATGTGATTCAGGTGTGTTGACCCAAGGTGAGATCTAAAACCTGCAGGGACACCGGCCCTCGTGGACTGAGATTGCCCACCCCTGGTTTAGAATGTATAAACAGCCCATTTGACTAATAACCAATGTTCCCTCTAAGCTGCGCACATGCGCAATTGTGCACTGCTGGCACGGTCTCTGCGCACAGAAAATCTGCGTTGCGCACAAAAAAAATCTAACCTCAATTGAAATTAAAATTAAAACTTTAACAATTCTGTTTTGCAGTGTCAGTCAGTAAGTGACTGGCTGCTCCCGTATGGGATTAGAACGATGCCACATTATCCCATAGTCCAGCCAATAATGCGATTCACATTCGTATATACGCAGCTAATCAACGTCGTTGACAGGCTATGACAGCGTCCTTATGTGCCGACACCGGTGTTTTAGCTAGCAAAGCGGCGTGGCTGATGTGGAGTGAAGCCACGTTAATGACAACGTGTACAACCATTGGAGATGTGAGCAGGACAGACGGAACAATTGACGGAAAAAGTGTGGACTTTATACCAGTTTTTAATTTGTGTTGATAGGCCACGTAAAACCAGTTATGATAAAAAAAATATGCAATGTTTGGTTCTCTTCCTGAATACTGTCGTTGTTTATATTTACTGCGGGAAGAAACGGTAAAAACTGCGTTTTATAAGGAAAACGCTCGAAAACACTCTCCGTCTGTGAGCAAAAACAGCCCCCCTCCCTACCCCCCCAGCCTTCCTATTGGTGGAAAAATGTACCATGTGGACCAATCAAAAAATGATATGGCAACATGGCATTTAGTTGTTTAGGAAGGGGGGAAGTTTTAGGAGTGACAGCGGTGTTTTGAGATGTGAGAGATTTGCGACATTTAGCACAAATCTTGTGTAGTTAGTGTGTAGTGTAGTCAATAGTTTTGTTGTGTGTGTCAGAACAATGAGGCGACTGCTGAATGTTACAGGTGTTACAGGAGTGATACATGTCCTGTTGTCAGGCCTGCAGGTATCAGGCTTTTGATCTCCTTTAGCTCATAGTGGACAGAAGTTAGTTTTTGGAGTGGCACAAATAATTTGTGTGGCATCAAATTTGATGCAGAACAACTGATTGTTCTGTAAATAATTTGAAATATTTATTTTAAAAAAACTGCTTTGGCTTCATTTTTAGGTAAACAGCTGCAAAAAACTTTGTTGTTTGCAAAACTCAGTTACTTTTTTGAAGAAGTAACTATATAATTAATTGCCCAACATTGGTCTTTATATGCTGTATTTTGCAGACTGAGAGTTAAAGGACTCTCTCCCAGACCACAGACTCATATTCATAATACAAGTCAGAGCTTTATTAAAAAACAAAAAATTAAAAAAAAGAAAGAAAGTTTTGTTTTCAAAATTGGAGTTCAAGTTATTTTTACTTCCAATAGTGTGAACATACTACACAGGTCATGAACAAGATTTTTTAAAATTTTCATTGTAAGTGGGCTAAAGCAGTTATTTAAAAGTCGTCTAACATAAATGTAACTGCTGTAATTTGATTATTTTAATAAACCATGTGACTTGGATGAATTCAATGCTGGCGTGACCACAGTGCACACGTCTAATGTTGCTCACAGTGGTCCAAGGGTCCGCTCAGGGAGTTTGTGTGTTCACTCAGACACATGAAAAATTAGAGGGAACATTGCTAATAACCAAACTAAACTGATGATTAATCCTAATGAAATGTTTGTAATGCATTTTTCTACTAGTAACACATTGACTTTCATACAGCACTTTATCTACCTCCATGGCCAATTTAGAATCAACAATTAACCTAACGCGCATTTTTGCTGGAGTACCCAGCAGGCAAAGGGGGAACAGGCAAGCCCCACACAGAAAGGCCCCAGCTGGGATTTGAACCAGGAACCTTCTTGCCCTGTTTCCTAACCACCCCACCACCCTATTACAGCTCTTGTTTCTGTGTGAAGGCACCATCTGACCTCGTTATGACCTTTGTTCTTATGTGTACCACATATGACCACTCCTACACAGTTTTACTGTTCCCCAAGATTTAAAATCCACCTGATCTGAACCGATTCAGGTCGAATTTGTCCCGGAGCAGTCTCGGTGTACAAACATTTATAGCACCTATACAAAAGCATAGCATCCAGGGTATTTTTGCTTCTATCAAATATCAAAATGGGTTAAATTTGATTAGTTAAAGCAGGGTCAGAACAAAGAGACCAAACACTGTTCCGTACCTGACTATCTGCAGGTCAAAGCGGACAGATGTGTCGTCCTCTGATAGCTGTTGCACGCTGAACCCCAACTCAGCCACCATCTGACCAATGAGAGCACAGGGACAGGGCCAATCAATGAGCAGGAGGATGCATGAAAATCCAGCAGACATCACTAGACTTGATTTGGTGAACAAAGGTCACTCAAAATAATCGAAACTTCATTACTGACGTATTCTGATTTTAAAGCTGCAGTTCAATATATTTGATTCAAATATTTATTCGGGCAAATCAAATGTGCTTTAAAGTTTTCTTTCCCTTCTGATCAACTTCCAGTTGGACCAACTCCTATGTGTGTGTGTGTCTTTACATGCACCGATCACTGACCTTAGTTCCTCCCTTCATGGGGTTTCCAAGGTCACACACCACCATTTTAGTCTGGTTCTCTTTCTTGTAGGCGCAGGACAGCCTAGACAGGGCCTAAGAAAAATAAGACATCACTGATTATTACAAGAATTATTACCAGCTCAATATTGAACTGGATTGTACAGTAATACTTTATGAACAAACATTCCAATGCAAGAACTTTTCAGATTTATTTCTCAAAGTACAGCAGCAGAAAAATGTATCTCCTCACTTCAAAGTGAACATTAAACTGATTTTGGCTGAATCTGGGCAAAGTGGAGTGGCGTCTGTATTACCTGACTGCGACCGCTGAAGTCAGCCTGCTGCGGAGGGTAGATGTGGAGTTCGGCCTCGTAGGCTCCCTCGCCTTGATTCTCAGCAGTGATCTCCAGGGTCAGAGCGTTATCATCGCCAATGTAAATCTGGTCACGGTCACTGAAGGGAGGCAAAGAAAACTAAACTGAGGGTTTCAACCTAAATTTCCGTCCTGATTTCATTGGCAAAACTTTTTGGTTTAACTTAGGTTGAGTTTGTTTTCTCACCTTTTAACCGACAGCTTGAGGTCAGGTTTGCAGATGTTGTCAGGCCCACAGTCCAACAGGATATGAACCTGATGGAGAGAAGAGCAAAGATGAAGATGTTCAGTATCAAAGAACGATAAATAAAAGGAGTCATTCAGTATTGTTTGGTCCAAACTACTATAAAGCCTTCATTATCAAAAAAATAAATTGTGAACTATCATTCTCTACATGCCAACATGACTACCAAAGGCCCTAAAAGTCACAGATCGCTGTTCATTCATTGAATAAGCTGCACATACTTACCTGTTTGTTGATTTCAGATGGAGATGACATGTCAACAATAGGCTGCAATCCCGTTTTGTCTGCAGCCCGCTGGTAGTTCATACTGTACTCCATCGACACTGAGATGGGAGTGATCTTATCCCGGAACTCTCGATTATCCTGACAGAGCAGGAGGAAACATAAAGAGCCATGTTTGTAAATCCATTCCTGGGAAGCATTTTCCTTTTATCCTTCAAACTTTGAAAACCTCTGTGGTCACAAATCCAGTTAACATGCATCTCTAAAAGCAGCTTTCATCCTGTGTTAGTCCTGTGATTCTAAACCGTGTGACTCGCTCACCAGGTAGACCCACTGCTCCTCGCAGGTCGGCTCTTTGCCGTTGGACACGGTCGTGTCTTTGGAGTACTGAAAGGTGCGACTGTGCAGGAAGAAGACACGCTTAGTCGTCTCCTTCTGCTTCAAGCGGTCCAACATGAGGTCCACTCGGAAAGCTGGGAGAGTTATTAGACAAAATCTGAATGTTGCACCGCCACAACTAATGGAAAATGGGATGTAGCTTCTGCAGATTTACTTACTGAGCAGGTCTGGAGCCCTATGGCCGTTGACCTTCAGACAGTACTTCACCTTAAAACTGAAAAACAACACATGAGTCCCCCCTAATAATGTTTAACAATGATGTTTCAATCAGTTATTGACAAAAATGTACAGCAAAGGATGACTGTAGGTGTTTATGTGTGCAGGCGAACCGAACATATTGACAAGAAAAAGAAAAAACCTGACAGAAAAGACTACAAGTACATGTTTTAGTAGAAATGTGACTGCTCACCATGATACAGGTGTGCGGCTGCCATCAGACAGTGTGCAGTTCTTTTCCTCAGGGTTGATGATCAGGGGTGTGATGTCCAACGTGGCATTTACACTGATCACTGGACGGGCCCTGTAGATGCACAACACACAGAGGTTAGGTCAGTGACAATACAAGCGACAAAATAGTTGCTTATTAAGATGAAAGATTTTGATGAAAGACTAATCGACTGTTACAGCTCTAATCAAGCATTTAGCATTTTACAAATGATTTTTAAAAATATATTTTAAAAAATTGACTTGTAAGGTGCTCAAGGCAGAACACATTAAGACAGACAAAAGTATTTAAAAACCACACAGCATCATGTCACATGGCTGTCATGGCTGCTGGGACAAAGCTGTTTCTAAACCTTGTTGTTTGTCCTGCATTTGGTTTGTTTTGGAAAATTAAGTATGGAAAAACAAGCTTTTAGGAATTCCAGTGAATATGTGGACACTTTTACTTAATGTTCTAGGCCTTAAACCTGCATTCTTCTTAATGTCCAGCAGGGGGTCGGCAGTTGTTGTTGCAACAAGTCTCTGGAAAACTCTCCTTTAACTTGATCTGAGTACATGCCTCCATAATGACTGCATGATCTACGTCACTGATTCTACTGTACGTTTTAGAAAGCAGTTATTGCAATTGACAGCTGAGCGTACAGTGCCCCAGTCAGAAACCCTTCCACTCACTCATCACATCTGGTTTCAAGACCTCAACAATGGAAACACTCCATGCACATCTGGTTGTTCTAAGCGGTTATGAATGAGTATGACTGTATGAAAAGGGTTCACATTAAACATTTAGGGTATATATGTACATAAATATTAACAAACAAAAACAAATGAGCATGGGGATGCAGGTTGAACGTGTCCTAATAGCATCTATAAAGCCAGTAGGAGCTGAATGAAAACAGCAGCTCTTTGATATCAGAGGTGGCCTTGCTCATTAAACTCATCAGCTTCTATCAGAAGCATTACAGACACACACACAGTCACAGCAGGCAAGCACACTCACACACGCAGTGTAGATTAAGGATTTGATTACCTGTATAAAACGGCTCTGTCTGCTCCAAACACTCCAACTATTAAATCTGTGGGGCAGAAACACACATCAGCTCTTTTTCACAGCACAGCTACTGACATTCATTTGCCTCCTGCTGTGCTTCTCTACATGTACACGTTTCTGTGTGTGTGTGTGTGTGTGTGTGTGTGTGTGTGTGTGTGTGTGTGTGTGTGTGTGTGTGTGTGTGTGTTTTTGTGTGTCTTTACCTGGATATCCATTCTGGTCTATGTCAGTATTTCCAGACATGGAGTACCCAAAGCTAGGGGGCATGTAACTGGATGCCCATTTGCCCTCCAGGCGCTGATGAGGCAAACATTTCAAATTAAAAGTTTATGATGGGGCTCTTGTTGCTATAGTAGTAAACTTCCTTTCAGTTAAAAATTATAGCACACCAACGTGACTGGGAGGATGTGGGAAGGCCACATCGACTTGACCAGCTGCACAGTGGTCAGAACTGAATCCAGTTATCTAAATCAGCTGATTTGAAAGTGAAACTAAAAACAAACATAACTAAAATAGTTCTTACAGCCATTCTTTGAATGTCTAATCAGGGTTTTATGGTAATCCCAGACTAACTGTGAACCAGTTTAAGTGAAAACTTTATGTTTGCTGTATTTTCAGTGAGGTTAGAATCACTGGTTTCAGCAGTCTTTGCCTGTGACTACTTCAGAGTGTGGGCAGGATTTTCACTGTGTACAGCGCTTCACACCATAAACACTAAACAGAAGTCTTAAAAATAAAAACAAAGAATAAAAGTTGTCACCTATATAACATTTACAAAATCCAGTTACTGTAGAAATCTAACTATAAGCGGGTAACTAAAGTGTATATAAACACAGTGAATGGAAGGGGCAGGTGTGGCATTTACCTGGGATGCTGATGCTTTGGGCCCCTGAGGGCTGCCATTATGGATGTAAACCAAGCCATTATGGTCGGGGCCTCCGTAAGGAGCAGAGATGGCCACATCTGGAGAAGAGTGGAGGGAGATGTGGAGTGGGTAAAGAACTACTGTGTAGCAGTTAAAGTGAAAAGCAGCTGATGCATTTACTAAATCATGTATACTTCAGCAGGGACCTGTGTCTGTGTTTGTATACACACATATGTATCTGTGGACAAATTTCAGTTTTAAACCGCTGTTTCAACTGGTCTTCATCATCAAAGGGATGTGTGGGGGCTTGAACTGGTTAGTGGCTCACTTTATCTTCACAAAAACAGAAAGAGCTAAAACACCGGAGGGGGAGAGGGTGGTGTGTTGTGGTGCTCTCTGTTACCGTTGTAGCCATCCATGTTCAGGTCTCCTAGCGCTGCAATGGCAGAGCCATATCTGGCGTAAACTTCGGACCCAGTGAGCAACCGAGGTGGTTGGAAGGAAAATCCACCCCGACCAAGATAGACAGACACCTGAAGAACACACACACACGCACACACAGACACGGTTTTAACAAACTGAAGCCTAACAAAAAACTCCACATCCTTTATATTTTGCTCATATTTTAGAAAGATTTACTCTTTGCCTTAAATTTGTGTTACAGTATTAATATTTTAAAATGAGTGCTGCCAGCGTTAATCTCGTTAAAATGACGTTAACGCCATAACTGCATTAACGCGGCAAATCTCCATTAGCAAGTTAGCACGAGGCGATCCGTGCTAACTTGCTGCATGCTTTGATGCCGTGCAGCCCTACGCCTTAGCTCAGCGGTCCCCAACCTTTTTTGCGCCACGGACCGGTTTATGCCCAACAATATTTTCATGGACCGGCCTTTAAGGTGTCGCGGATAAATACAACAAAATAAAACTAGTACCGGTACCGAAAAAAAGAAAATTTATTCAGAACACACGTGAAAAGACCAAGGAAAACCAAGTAAACGATAAAAACGATAACAAAATAACGCTGAAAACCGATAAAAACCCTGAAAACTATATATTTCACACCTGAGCCTCAACTCTCGCGGCCCGGTACCAAACGACTCACGGACCGGTACCGGTCTGAGGCCCGGGGGTTGGGGACCGCTGCCTTAGCTAACTCTTGTTAACTTCATTTTAACAATATTAACACTGACAGCACTATTTTAAATAGCTTCATACTTCGGCACAGAGTTGTTAATTTTCTAATTACTTCTTACAAAGTTGATGAGTTTCCAGCTAAATATATTTGCTTTCTTTAATAAAAAACAAAGAAAGCACAGTTCACCTAATCTGTCAAACACTTTTACAGTATGAGTATGTATGTATGCACATATGCTCTGTGTGTGCCTACCTGTCCCACCTCCCTCAGTTTTCCATCTGAGCCCCTGTCCATGAAGAGAGGAGCTCCAACGAACACATCCATATTACTGACAGACAGATGAAACACAAAATAAGAACACCAGATCACTTATTATTTGATTATATTCATTTAATATTCATTCATCTGCATTTTATATTTATAACTAAAACACAGTGTATCCATATTATTCTAAGGGCAAAGCGTCTGTCATCCTTTACATCCCTTTGTGATCTGTTTGACACTAAGAAGAGTGCTTGTAGAGAGGACAAAGATGGCACAAGAACTGGTGAAAAGGCTGTTTAAACAAAACGATACACCGAGTCATCGAATTGCTCAGTATGGAGTGATTTTATCTCAACTGCTTTTTTACTTTAGAAGGTGCCGTGCAGCATTGCTCCATCAACAACAGCGGAAAGACTTAAATGTCACTCAGAAGACATCAAAGCTGTGTCGACTGATAAACAACAGCAACTCTAGTATCACATTTCCACCCACATTTCACCCACTCTGATTCTTTGCCAGACAAATAGATTTTAATAGATTTCCTGACACTTATTATTTCCTCTTTCTTGAACGCACCAATAGAGACTAACCAGCTGTTTATCATCATCAACCAGTTAACACAATACTCTCACAACAGGAGCAGATGGGAACAAGCAGTCAACATTTGTTAGCATGCTGAACAGAAACACTGATAAGCTGGTCAAACACTCTGAGAGGTTTGGTGGTTGTGTTTGATAATTTTCACCACTTCCTTAAAGCGATGGCATTAGCACCCAGCTTCTCTCACGCCACTTATTTTAGTTGGCACACAACTAAACACGTAAACAAGTGTATGAACCACCGCAAACTTCGCAAACGTGTAAAGTCTCGAAACACTCCAAATTTAGCCACGTTCTGGTTTCACTTAAAAGAGGCCATCAAAGCTCAAGCTGACAGCAAAGTGAACAGTGTTGAAGTTTGAATGTTTCCAGAGGTCAAAAGCAGTTGTAAAAGTCTTCAATGTGCTTTTAAATTACCCGGGAGCTCTCGCAAGAGAAAATAACAGAGCTCACTTCACTATCGAGGGTACAAGTACACCAAAGTCTACTTTAGAGACGCATTAATATAAAAATATCTGCCATTCATATTTCCCCCAAACACTACCCAAGCTGGACAAACATTAGCTCTTCTAAGTGTCAGCTCTTGTCATTTTAATGGTGATTGGAAGTAGGATTCAGATATTTAAAGAAAAATGGATTCCGGTTTAATATGTAGCTTTAACACAGCAGAAAACACTGATACACACTCACACATACACACAGAACCACACCAAATAGCAGCAAAACACAGCAAATAATACCCCCAACTGCCACCAACTGCAAAGAGAGACAGTTCAGTGGAAATATGTTGCCTATTGTTGCACTGTGGTGACAAAAATTGTTCTGCCATGGATGGTGCTGTACGGATATCTACGTACAGAAGAATATATCTATTCTTTTGTTGGAGGGCTTGTCTTAAACCACAGATGGGAAAATTGTATGAGCACACACAAACACGTACTCACCCGTCATTGTTGACATCAAAAGCTGCAACTGAATGTCCAAAGTACGCGGCCATCTACAAGATGAGAGCGAAGGAGAGTCGAGGAGATGGAATCATGAGTTTACACAAGAAAGCACGCAGTCACAAACATTTTGGTCAGATTGGAAATCTTTAGATTGAACTTTTTATTTAAGTATATTATATTAGCATTACAAAATCAAAAGCATTTATTGCCTGTCAGACTACTGTGGCCTTTTGAATTTAATAGTCTTTAGGAACTCAATGTTATATCTCTGTAAACAGTTGTGATGTAATGGCTGCATCTCTGATACAAGCTAGAATGATGTTTCTCCTCGTAAAGAAACACAGTGTATCAGCAGCTTCTGAGTGAAATAAGAGGCCGTTCTCAAACCACAACCCAGTGACTAGCACAATGATATCAGAGGTGAGATCGCGTAAACAGAAGACATTCAGAGAAAACTAAAGGAGGAGTGAGAGGCTTGACGTCAGGGAGAGGCGTCTGTCTCTTTAAAGAGAAAGCAGGCAGCAGGAAACTGATAAAAGTGAGGTTACAAGGTTCAGAGGGGGAGCTATGGTGGACAGACAGGAAAACGAAGAGGAATTAATTAACTCAAGCGATGACAGTCTGTTTTCCTCCCCACCCTCCTCCCCCTCTGCTATATCTGCATCTGGAGCAGTTTACATCTTGATTTAAGATCAGTGTTCACAGGATCTTCTACACCTAAAAAGATCCAAAGCCTGGTTTCTTCAACCCTTCAGAACTACCAAAATAATAATACAGTGGATACAGGAGCAGCTCTCTTCTTCTTGCCATCTAACACTGACCATTACTAAAAAGGCATCCAGCACGTTTCTTTGTGGTAGCAGGAAGAACTGCTCTGTTCTTCTGACATTTAGGTGTTTTACAGCAAACTGAAAAAACATTTGCAGCTCACTGAGATGCTTAATGTGCAGCTGAATATAGCCCCTCTGTGTAGACATGATCGATCATTTTGCTCAATGTAATAAGTGAATATCATCTGGATTACAGCTTCTTGAAAAGTAACTGTTGGTGAACAGCTCATTAATAAACCATAATCAGACCGTATTTCAAAGCAGGTTCAAAACGGTATAGTACAAGCTGTTACATTAAAATGCACGCTGATGCTCGTCTCCTCCAGGCAACCAAACACGCGTGTCAACTTCCAATATTTCTAACTGGCCTCGTGCAATCTGTAAACTGATCAAGAACGCGGGCTGATTTTTTGTTTTTCTTCACCCCTTGTTTTACTGATTATATCCACAGGGGCAAA
The DNA here is from genome assembly GCF_056152115.1 of Neolamprologus brichardi. NCBI lineage: Eukaryota > Metazoa > Chordata > Actinopteri > Cichliformes > Cichlidae > Neolamprologus > Neolamprologus brichardi. Next base: position 10,493,663 of record NC_142119.1, read on the forward strand.
CCCACTTTGAAACATGCAGCTGTAGCTTTCTGTGCCACAGAGTATGGCTGTGCCACAGAGTATGGCTGTGCCACAGAGTATGGCTGTGCCACAGAGTATGGCTGTCCCACAACTCACCTGTGACCCTGTGAAGTTGATCATGGACTCCATGACTGCGCCGTTAAAGATGTTCACCTAAAACATCGAAACACAGCACAGATCAGCAGCTAAATCCCCATTAACGCTTTTAGAACTCAGCAGTGCTGCTGTGCATCTCACAATAATAAAGCATCTTCTGCTTCTGTTATTGACATAACACATTTACAGTAATAACACAGAATCATCAAATGTCAGCAGCACTGTTGAAGCCAGCTTTGTGCACTGGTTCCTAATCTAAGGGTCCGGCCCCTCTAAAAGTTTACCAGACGTTATGAAAGGGAAAAAAAAACTGTTTCTATTATACAACTTTCTCTGATCTTTGCCACTTCTTCACTTATGCAGTAATAAGCCAGTGCAAGCAGTTTCACTGGTTTATAATAGCCCACATCAGCTGCATTATACCCTTGGCTCCAACAATTACTTAAAAATTAATCAACAAACCTCAATATTTATATCCTAGACGTGACTACAAACTACAAAATTAAACCCGAGAGAGATTTGTACTTCGTTATGTCTTCTTTTCTTACTCTTTTCTATCTTGTCGTTAAGTCTGACGTCACTAGCCGTGTCTGGGCCTAAACTCCGCTGCAGGTCCATATATCAAACGATCACTATGGCATTACTGAGAGTTGAAAAACTGTCTAAAGTCTTTCATCTTTAATAAAATGATCAGCATTCTGCTCTACCAGGTGTAACAATTGAGTTTAACATCCAGGCATCCATGAAAACGGAATTTATGACATTTAACGGAGTTAGAAGTTAGCAGGAAGTTAGCTCGCTAGCTTCTATCTAAATACAATATAGCATGTCTTGACTGCAGGGTTTTGGAAACAAATTAAAACATACAGCTCTGTTATCACTTCCAACATAAATGAAGACAGAAAACTAAACAGCAGTGACGTTTGTAGGGTTACTGAAGTTTGGCTAGCTGGTATATAATGATGTGCTACGTGACCGCTAGCGACACAGCTATGTTAGCATAATATAAACAAGCTAACTTTTTTTCCACTCGATAAAAGTTAACGTGAGTGTTCTCGGTGGTCAGGAACAAATGTAATCGCATGGCAGGATGCTGTAAAAGGACCAAACTTCAGCCAGGAGAACAACTGAGATAATCCATCCACAATACGAGGTTAGTCATTCATATACTGCTGCATGGGCTGGGCTGTAGTTACATCCTAAGGTTTTAAAAACTGATCTTAAATAAATGATTAGCTGTAATAAAAGCCGAGGGAGGTCAACAGTGATCACTGACTGTTTTATGAGCTTTTTGGGATTAAATAGAAGAAAATACAAAACATTAAACATGTTAACAACACAAAAGCCATATTAAACCAGACTACTTTAGGCCCGGAAGTAGGATTCGTCACGTCATCACTTAACGACCGGATACACATGGTGCTGTAGACAGTGCTGTATTTTTAGCTTATTTTCCTCTGTGTTTTATTTGCAATGCAATCTGAAGCCACAATGATTAATATTTAACAGCAAGCTTATGTTTCCTAATGAAAAAATTTAAGTCTTTAAAGTGTGGGTTTATTACTCTAACCATATGTAATGAACATAAGAAGAATTGAAGTTAGTCTTTGTAACTGAAACTCTGAACTCTCAATAACGGTTTGCTTTAAATTGTTATACAACTAGATGAAAAGAAACCACCAATCATCCAATCACAGCTTGAGCTTGAGAAGACTGACAGTGATTATCTGAAGCAGAGCACTAGCTGATAATTGTTGTTTAGATGCTATGAAGCACTCTGCCTAAAGGCCTGAGGTAGGTACACTCTCTGACCACAGACTGACTGGATAATATGCATGTCCTGCACTATGGAAGCTCTAGGACAACAGCCGTAACTTGGCATAGTTCAAACATTGAGAAGTGTGTGTGAGCTTGTAACACTTACATAACCCAGCGCCTTCTCCCCCCTCGGTACTCCAGTCACAAAATCTGTGGAAGCATAAAAAGTTGAACAGATAGACACTAACAGACTGGTTATCATCTAACTACAGATGTGACTTTTTTTTGCTATTGCTTCAAATATTGCTGTTATAATTATGCCATTGACTTGGTTTATATGAAAATCAAAAAACCCAACACTGTTACATTTACTGTGGCTTTAAAAGGGAAGCTGGGCCTCCACGGGACACTGCCTTTAAAAACAGAGCATTTAATTCAACTCACTCCGAGCCTTTTCTTTATACACACTAGTGTATTTGCAGTACACTTGCATTATATAAATCCCCTTTCTTATCCCTCTTACCGTCCTTTCCATCGCCATTGAAGTCTGCAACTGTCACAGAGTATCCTGTGAACACAATCACAGAGTCTCTCGGTCAGACTGTTCAAATTTTCTGGGGTTTGATCGTTTCAAAAAATGTTTAAAGATGCACAAGGACCTCTAAATAAGAATTTGTGTATATAATTCAAATATATTGTAATTTACAGGCACATTCTCAATAGCTAGACACACTAGAAAACTTCATCCTCTGTGTTTGGATCGTTCTCAAAGCTTGCAGCTGCAACGTTGTAATTTGTGTAAATGCTGTACTGTTAAACTTTGCTTTCATAGTTTGATATTTGACAGTTATTTAATTTTACACATAAAAAAACTCAAGCAGCAGGTTTTTTTTTTATCTCTCTGTCCTGCTTGTAGACTAGTACTAATATGATGATCACAGACTACATGCAAAAGATGGATTCCACCCACTGGTTAACAAAGAGCTGTGAGACATAAACATAGAAGTTATGAAAATCTGACTGAAGGTGTGTACGTGTTTGTGCAGTTACCAAGATAACTGTCGTCATACTGGGCATTGGCTGACTTGGTGGAGAGCGTGTTTCCATAACGGGTAAAGTACTCATTATTGAAGCGGGTAAAAATCTCTGAGACGTCATCAGAGATCAGCTGACCTGAAGAGAGAGGAGGAGAGAGAAGAAGAAAGGACAGAGGAGACGGCATGGAGGAGAACGAGAAGAGCAAAGCAAGACAGAACACAAGGAAAGAGTGAGGATAGAGAGCAAGAGAGAAAAAAAGATGGAAAAGAAAAATGTTAGAGCACAGGAGACAAAAGCGAAAAAACACCAGCAATTTAGGGGAACAGAAAAAAAGTGAAGGAGGTAAAGGGCAGAAAGAAAAAGTTCTTTCACATGTGTGTTTACACGCTGACGCACTTTTGGTGTCGAGAAAAAAACAAAAAAACATACAACTTGTAATTAAAGGAGCCACAGAGACGCAGCATTAACAGCTATCTAATCAGAAACAACAGTGTGGAGTGTGTGGTTGGGTGTGTAACTGTGAGTGCTGACTCAACAGGAAACAATCATTAGGCTAACACAGGAAGGCGCAGGAAGACTATGACCATAAAGGGGGGAAAAAAATTGTGTGACTGACTCAGCGTTCGGGGTATAATCCATGTCACACCCTCTAATATCAGATGACCAGACAAACATTACAAAATGCTGCTCAGATATAGAAAGACAGACAGACACACACACACCTCATAGCTTTACCTGCTCATTAAAATCTTAAGCGTGCGATGATGCATGCTATGGTCCAGAGTGAGATGGTGCAGTAAGTAATGCCGTGAACTACAAGTTGAGATCAGTGTTTTTTTCCCTATAGCTATTAACATTCGGATCAACTGTACCTGTGAAAACGACGCTACAGACAACATCATAATAACACAGCTTTTGTTCATTATTTTTTAATCGGAGTTACTTTTTGTCAACGTAGAAAAAAAAAAAACTCTGGGGGCTTCAATTCCAACCACACATGCTGATCAAAATTGCAACAGTTAAAATGAATTTTATATGCAGCTCACAAGCAAAACAGTTTTTAGGACCAAATTTGAACTTGAATACAAAGTCCACTTCAGTTAAGAGTTATAAAACAATAGTTATGTCTCTGTATTCCAGTGGATGGACTCAGAAAAACTACCTTTCTTTAACCCTTTCATGTTTATGCCATGTCCTGTTCTTCGATGTCATGCTGCTCTGTTGTATGTTAGTTGCCCCTTGGGGATAAATAAAGTCTTTCTGATTCTGATGAATTATTATTATTATTTTCTTAAGTATTTTTATTCATCTTTAGACATGAAAAAACAGATTTTTGAACATGATTTTTTAAACATGTACTTTTCAAATAGTTTTTTACAAGTCCACTTAGGTGGACAACATCACCTTTGGAGTGGGTGGCAGGGTATGAAGTGACACATCAGTCTCCAATGTAGTGGTTTATGTGCAAGTATACCATCAACACTGACACAAATACAAGAAAACAGGCCTTGAATAGCTGTCCACTGTTGTGACCACTATGCGTGAAAGGGGTAAAGTACCTAGCGTAAAGCTGTATTTAAATACAGTTACAGTAAATGTTCTCTAGCCCCCAGACCCCACAGTGACACAGCACACACTGCTCATGCTGATCCAGCAGCTTTTAAAACCACTGACAGCTGAGCTGGAAGCCTCATCAAGCAGCAGACCATGTTATCAACAATGTGGAGGAATATACAAACACCTTTTTGACACAGTGTTCGGCCTGAATGCTCTGTCATAGCCTTATTTGTTACTACTTGTCATTCATAAAAAGGTGTCGGTCTCTGTTCACCCTGAACTAAAAAACAGAGAGAGGGGCAGTGAAAACAGGGCTGGCTGGATGACCTGGAAATGAACAGTCTGTCTTCATGTGTGAGTCACCACACTTGCTTTAAGGTGGCAGCAGGAAACACACACACAAACGCCTACACGTAGTCAGTGTTACACTCACCCTGCCAGTAGAAGCTGCCAGGTCCTCCCACCACCACCCTTTTGTCATTCTGAAGACATAAAAAAGGAGAAGGGAAAGGAAAATCCAGATTTTGTCTTGCACTCCTTACTCAGTCTTATAGTAAAAAACACATTCTTTTCCAAAGGGTTAACAGTTTAACTTACTGAACTAGCGATTCTTTACAGATCCTCCCCTGACTGGGATCATATCCTCGCCCCAAATCTTTCATTTCTACCATTATTAATTTTGCATTATGTTGTAACAAATAGAGAGGCAGTGAATTCTAGCTGAATGTCACACTACTGTACTAAACTAAAAACCTCAAATTGATGGTTGATGATGGTTGATGAAAGGGCAATCTGCTGCAACTGAAGACTTATTGCATTTTTATCTCCTGATTCAGAATCGCTTAACTGTGCAGTGTATACAACGTTCCACAGCCTGCACTGTTTTCTCCAACTCTCATTTGGTCGTGCCTTTATCTATAGGAATGTCATCCCACAGACACTGTATAGACTGAAGTATTAAGATGCTATGAGAATCTCCAAAGCATACATCTTAAGTACTACAGTGATCCTATAACTTAAACTCGTTTTTGAATTCATTAACTTGTCTTACATGAAAAATGCTGTGAGAAATTTCTTTTATGAGCAAATGCTGTTATGCAGAACCATTTATGGAAGCGCCAGCAGTGTCAGGCTTGACTTGTTTAAAATCACCGTCCAGCAGCCAGTTGTTGAGTTTTGTTGATTAAACAAATATTAATCAGCAAAACTCAATATTTAATTTCCTGGATGCGGCTCTGAACTGCAAAACTACAGGGTGGGCCATTTATATGGATACACTGTAATAACATGGGAATGGTTGGTGATATCAAAGTCCTGTTTGTGGCACATTAGTATATGTGAGGGGGCAAACTCCTCAAGATGAGTGCTGACCATGGTGACCATTTAGAAGTCGGCCATCTTGGATACAACTTTTGTTTTTTCAATAGGGAGAGGGCCCTGTGACACATCAAACTTATTGGTAATGTCACAAGAAAAACAATGGTGTGCTTAGTTTATACGTAACTTTGTTCTTTCATGAGTTATTTACAAGTTTCTCTTTGTTCACAGCCATTGACATGTCGAAGAGGTTAACACGTGAGGAGCGGATCGAAATTGTGTTGATATCTGGTGAACGCAGTAACCGGGTCATTGCAGCAGATTTCAATGCAAGACACCCTACGAGACCACCCATCTCCCATGCTACAGTTAGCAAACTGCTTGCTAAGTTTCGTGAAACTGGTTCAGTGTTGGATTTGCCAAAATGTGGACGCAAGAAAACTGTCACTAATGAAGAGACATCAGTGGCTGTCCTAGCTTCATTCAGCAAGAGCCCACAGCGTAGCACTCGCCGCATGTGACTGGAGAGTGGCATTAGTCGAACATCCCTTCAGCGGATATTAGCTACTCACAAATGGCACCCTTACAAACTCCAGCTACTGCAGCATCTCAACGAGGATGACCCAGATCGGCGCCCAGAATTTGCAGAATGGGCAAAACAAAAATTGGAAGAGGACCCTCAGTTCACGCAGAAGATTTTGTTCAGTGATGAGACAAACTTTTATGTGAATGGTGAAGTTAACAAACAAAACCACCGCTATTGGTCTGACACTAACCCACATTGGATGGATCCCTCCAAGACTGTTGGAACAACAAAAGTGATGGTTTGGTGTGGTATATGGGGTACAATAGTGGGTCCATTCTTCATCAATGGAAACCTCAAGGCCACTGGATATTTGAAATTGCTACATGATGATGTTTCCCTCTTTATGCACTGAAGCTGGCATGTTCCCTGAGTTTTTCCAGCAAGATGGTGCACCACCACATTATGGGTGCCAGGTCCGAGCATTCCTAGATGAACAGCTTCCTGGAAAGTGGATTGGTCGTCGTGGGCCAGTTGAATGGGCCCCAAGGTCTCCCGATCTGACCCCCTTAGACTTTTATGTTTGGGGTCATCTGAAGGCAATTGTTGTGAAGATACGAGATGTGCAGCACCTGAAACTACGGATACTGGATGCCTGTGCTGGCATTTCTCCTGCGGTGTTGCTATCAGTGTGTGAAGAGTGGGAGAAGAGGGTTGCATTGACAATCCAACACAATGGGCAGCACATTGAACACATTTTATAAGTGGTCAGAAACTTGTAAATAACTCATGAAAGAATAAAGTTACGTTGAAACCAAGCACACCATTGTTTTTCTTGTGACATTACCAATAAGTTTGATGGGTCACATGGCCCTCTTCCTATTGAAAAAACAAAAGTTGTATCCAAGATGGCCGACTTCTAAATGGCCACCATGGTCAGCACCCATCTTGAGGAGTTTGCCCCCTCACATATACTAATGTGCCACAAACAGAACTTTAACATCACCAACCATTCCCATGTTATTACGGTGTATCCATATAAATGGCCCACCCTGTATATCCCAGACAGATTTCTCTCTCTCTTCATGCCTCTTCCTGTCTATATAAACAAGGTGCACTAGGTAAACTAAGATACACTCATTTAAAACTACAATTTCTTCCACCTGTTTACTGTCCACAAAAACAAACTAAAGGGATAAAAAATAAAAAAATAAAAATAACATTCTCAGACACTAATCTAAACATTACTATTGGATTAGGTACTCATTTGTTCATTTGTACTGACACCTAACTTCCAAGAGCAGCAGCACTGCAGACAGGTCGGCACACAGCCTCACTAACTCCTGACGTAGTTGACAATGAGCGCTTTGAGGTAATTTACAAAACAGGTTATTTGGGGACAGTGTGTGTGAATCCTACCTTAAGAAAATCGACACTGAAGCCAGCCTGGCAGAAGCCCTGCCCTTCTGGTGAGTTTTTCTCTGGAGAAGAAATAAAATAGCATAATTTATTATAAAGCACCAAATAGAAGGATATGATGATATATGATGACAAGATTTTCAGAAAGCGTGACCTCTCATCCTGACCTTGAAGACGAGGTCACTGAGATTCAAACTCATTCAAGACTTTTTAGTAGACGTGCCTATGGTCTGAATTCCTACGTCGCCTCGTCCTGGAGTTATCGCACTGACAAACTTGGGTGTCCATGCCACCCAGCTGTAAAGTGGGGTAAAAACTAACAAACTAACTGCTTAAATATCTATTAAATACAAAAAACTAAAAATGTCATTTTTTGAGGTTATTTAATATTTTATTATGCATCTCATAATCTGCTGCTGTCTCCTTCCTCATTTCCACCTCATCCTTTTCCTCCTTACTGAAGATCTTAGTTCAGTCTGAACTGAACATATGTCAGAGCCCTAACATGAAAATGTGCATGAACATGCTCATTATTCCTGACATAGTTGAAACTATACAGCAAATTAAAAATGCGACCATCCAGTCTCTGGACATCTGAGAATGAGCCAGCTACACAATAACAGCTGGTTATAGGCTGATGTTAGGCTGGAGTGTGCTAAAAATCACACTTTACCTCTGACATGAAGTTTGATTACATTCTCACATTGTATGAGAGTTTATTCAAAAGTACCCAAAGTTCAATAACGTTACATGCACTTCCAGCAGCAAAAACCACCAGCACTCACTGACAGAAAAATTCAGCATCTCCTCAAAAACTCACCTCAGTATCGCCGTCACTGAACAGAAGTGAGCTTCACTGACTCGTCGTCTTGTATCATACTGACAGCTGAGGTAAACAGCAGACTGACAGCCTGCGCTTATCACAGATGAACGGCGAGCAGAGTTTTCGAGGTAACTCCATGGTAAAAATGTAAAATACCGCACAATATGTCTCAATATTATTATCTTATTTCTAATGTATTGCTAAGTGTCAATATTACTCAAATATGTTAAAATATAGAATGCACATGTAGTATTGAAACATGTCCAGCTGCGGGTTGTTATGGAAAACGGACTAAATGTTTTCTGAAATATGTTTGTCCTACAGCGGCCACCGTAGCTGAGATCATGCACTTGAACTGGGAGGGGTAAGAACAGAATTCCACTGCAGATACTAGGACAGGAAGAAACAAACATACCTGTTCTGCAGGGCGAGTATTCAACCACCTGGTTTCCTTTCTTCAGGTAACAAGTTCCCACAGGCTCACGCTCAGAGACACCCAAGGTCGACCACTGGTAAAGGGGAGCACACGCCTACAGAGCATACACACATAGACAAAACAAATCCAGCGACATATTGATTCAGTGTAAAAATGGTTGGTGTCGATTGTTGGTAAAACTGTGCTTCATCCTCTAAGTCATTAACTGTGAGGACTCTTGCAAGGTGGTGCAGTGGATCCTTTCAGCCTTTCTGTTTCAGTTGTGGTGGAGAACCCACCACTGGCACAAACTGATGCAAAACCTTAAGACATATCCGACCGCAATGAAACAAGAACAGTGGACGAAAACAAAATGAGACGCTGTGTTATTTTCTCAGCTTATATGCACTGTACTGTCCTACACCTTTCCACAAAGGTTTGTATCAAAGGTTTCAGGATTTTTAGAACAACTCTGAGGCTCCTACACTGGAGAAGGCGCACTTTATTTACCCAAAACAATGGTTCTAAATGGGCAGCTCCTGTGGTCAAATCAAATATGTGAAAGTGTGGACTGACCATGGAAATAATTCATTTAATCATCTGCATACTACAACCAGGAATTGTAGGATTTTGAAAATGCTAGATCAGTACATTGAACAATCCAAAAGTTCATAGGTCTTCACTTCAGCCGGAAGAAAAAAACGGTAGTGAGACAAAACATTCTGGGTACTCTGGACAGAAAGTCCATGAGGCAAGGCATGAAGTTAGTGCTGTTCCTCAGACATTTTACGTGCCATGTTTCTTACCAGAATGTGTTCTCCATTAGATCGCACTGACGCTCCAAACCATTGTTTGGATTTAAACTCCATCTTAGCCCCATTATTCATCCTTTCGTCTGCAAAAAGAAAAAGATCATTGTTAAACAATTTAAATTAGAGAACAACGATGGTAAAAAAAGAAACGGCCACAAAATAAAGCAGCAGAAAAATATCTTTAAACACACAAATACAAATTTAGAACTAATACTCAAGATTCCGTTTTCCCCTTTTAAAATCTGCAGCAGCACAAAACTGTCCAGGTTTTTCAAATTAACAATAACTACATGAAATAAATGGTTGACTGTCAGGACTCCATCTTAATCAGGGAAGATTCCTGATTGGTAAATTGTAATGTGACATGGGACAGTCTTTGTTAAAAGTTTAGTGCAGCAGTTTTCCAACAGAAAAGCTCTGACCTATGTTTAATAACGTTTGGGCAGCATATGTTTTTTGTTTCCTGCCAACACGCACCATTCAAACATGGATAAACTTAGAATTCTGATAGACTTATGACACATACACAGCTGTGGCTATAAATGACTGCAGTGCTGTGAAAATCTCCAGTGTCCTAAAAGAAGGACAGACAGGATGAGTATTTCAGGAAGAAAAACAGGAGACAATCAGACAGATCGCAGCATGACTACAACTGCAAACATACACCATTAATTACCATCTTAAGCACAGTTTTTCCTAATAAGCACTGAATGATGAACACCACACTGAAATTTAATGGTCCTTCTGTTTTTGTTTTTTAATTCAAGACTGGCGTAGCCACCCTCTCCATTACACATAAGCACATCCCACGTGCTATGACGCATGTTTTAAAAGGCTACAAAATTTCCCCAGTCTCCCTATGAAGGTCATCTTTTCATGGACCTGTGGACCGCTGTGTGATTTCCATTATGACCACTCACATTCTGCATCAGACATTTCAAAATGACCAAGCGAGCTACAGAGAATCACCAATGCTGATGAGAAGTGGGTTTCATTATGACTGAGAGACCAAACAGCACTTCTGCTCGAGTCCAGATATCCTGACCTTCTTTAGCACAGTATTGCATATGGACAGTTGCTGTTTATTTATACAAGCAACAGGATTTGAACTACAACATCTGGAATTATGTAATGCCATGTAATAGAAAGTATACTTCATTTTTCCTTACAGTGGCATTTGCACACTGATGACAGTCTTATACACCACTGACAGTATGTGCCATCACAGCATTTCATGCCTTTTTCGACTGCTCTTTAATAAAGTTCTTGAAAATCTCATAATTATCTGACTATATCTTCACATAATAACCAATGTTTAATAAATTATTGAAAAACATTCAACAAAACAACCCAATGGAGGTGCTTCAAACATCTTAAATTGTGTATTTTGTGCCCACTTTTTACTTTTTCATTTAATGGCATTCTTGTGTGTGTACATACTGTAGCCATACATACTTTGTACAGCACTTGGGTCACTAAAAGCTCTGTTTTAAATGTGAATCATGAAAAAATGTTACTTACAGTGATAATAGCTTTGTACATATACAATGTAAATAGCAGTTACTCTGAGGAATATAACACACAAATCCACATGCCTGTGATTCCACAGGTTTCACTGACTGATACTGTGTGTATAATAGGAATGCTGTCAGGAGACAACAGCTGGCATTTGACTGCTCCCAGCTGGAGTGAAAAAACAAACAACTAAACAACAAAAACATAACAGACTGAGCTCTGAATTAGTGAAACAAAACAACGACTCCCATAGAAATCAGATAAATATACAAGCAATAAGCAGGTAAATATTTAAGCCTGGGCAGATATTACACACGGACAGTTTGGGATTTTCCCACCAGGATGGGAAACTCCAGCCTCGGCAGTTCCAGCTAAATTCAAATTCTTTGACTCTCAGAGCTGTTTGGTTGATAAAAGAGTGCTCTAGTGGACACGAGGGATGAAGTACAAAAGGATTAGTTTCCCAGTTTGGCAATAACTTGCATCAGTCTTACCTAATCTGTAATTATGGTGGTGAATCAAGGAGCCATGATGCCAACTGTTTCCTGCCAGCTAGTTACCATGTGAAAAGGAACAAACTCAGACACTGTTTGTTGTTTGCTAACCAAAAAATTTGTTATTATCGACATTCACGTCGTGAGAACAACAAACCTCCACCAAGGCAGCTCACTTACTTGCTCTTAGCTCACTTTTAGGGGAAGTTTTGTATTTTCTACACATTTTTTTCTTTGTTCTTTTTAAAAAGTTTTGTACTTTGTACTTTTAAAAAGTTTGTAGAGCAGTAAAAACAACCGCAAAGTTTATCCTGTTGAAACACATTGTACTGTACCTGGGATCATTTTCAGTACATTTTTCTTTTTATTTACATGGATAAAGTGTGAGTAGCATTCATTTCATTGTTCAGTAAATAGTTTAGTATTCATTTAAATCTTTAGTGATAAATATCAAGTGAAATTTGTGAATTTTGAATACAAAATAAGCTCATGATCACAAACAGAAATATTGCACATTTACTCTGTGTTATTCGTTTAAACGATTATAACCAGTTACTGTACATAACATCATATGTTGTAATAAAATGAATCAATTATACACATAAAGCATCCTATGATGACATGTTCCTGTCATTCTGAAAACCTATTGTCATTTTTAGTAGCTCTATCGAGCATTATGAATAGCATTACTATGACCTCTGACCTAATTTTATGTGCTGCACATAAAAGCAAATATATAAAAACTATTATATATTTGCTGTACACAATATTCTTGAAGACAGTATAAAACAACCCAAAAAAAAACCAACAGAGTCAGGACAGATTAATGCTGAGTCTGGGTCACTGTGAGACAGACACACACAATCACACACACACCCACACACAGTCAAATTCCAGTTAATTCTGTTCTCTGGTCCAGTAAAGCTTTTGGCCAGTAATTACTCAGGTCATCAACAAAGGCCTCTATTGTGGGGAAAAGCACACACATGGGCTCACACACACTCACACGTGCATGCACACACACAGCATTATAACTAGGCCACTGACTGACTACATTACGACCAAAAGAGAAGAGTGTCACCGAACATGTTTGCTTTCTGTCCGAGCCTGCACCCTCTCAGTGCTGACCGTGTCCTGCTCTAAGGCAGATGGGAAGGAATTTGCTGATCAATTTGACTGTAACATCAGGAGATGAAGTTGAACAAGTTGAAAAGTAAACATCCTGCACTAGGCGGCCTGCTTTACAAGACTTACTGAGGCTATGTAAGACAAATTTACCTTTTATGGACATAAGAGGCCTGGAACAGCAGGCTGCATGAAGCCAACTGTTCAGCAGGTATTCCAGTGCTGTAGAGCTACAGGCCAAAATCAGTTGATTAAAGACAGATATACGTACAGTACATAGCACTGAATACTTCTGCCAAAAAAGCCAAATTATAATAGGGCTGAAGGTATTTTGAAAAAGTCTGCAGGTTTCCAACTAAATCCTGCACTATTCTATATTAGTTTTATGAATGCAAAATAAAAGCAGCAAAAGCAATTCTGTTGATCAACACAAAATGTATTCCTTGGCATTTGTGGCTTTTAAAAGAAATTTAGAGAGCTAAATTGTAAGTTCTAACTTTGAATGTCTAACATTACTTTACTGGAAAATGAAAGCAGTTTCATTAACTGTGGCAGTGAAGATTTCCGTTTTTATTCATGTGCCACTCAAAGTGTACGTGTCAAATGTCAGTGTCAGATTTTTCTAAGGAGGAGGGAGAATATTCGCTGTTGGTTTAAATGGTGAAAGAAACATGAACTCTGCTTTAACACGATACTGCATGTATTCTTTGTCTGCAAAGAGCTTGTGCACGGGCAATATTAACGCCATGCTGTTTGTGTTGCATCTCTGGAGGGGGTGGGACGTCTCTGTTTTAGAGTGTTGTGTGGTTTGTTTGTTTTTTACTTCCTATTTTCATGGCTGAGGTCTCCCACAGAATACCAACCAAGCTCAACTACACAGCCTCGCTCAAAGAAACACATACTGCCCTGTCTCCGGCTATTTACACCTCCTTCATTCCGCTTTGTCTTCCATGTCCTCTTTTAATGAAACTGGCAGAAAGTGTGGTTCCAGTTTAGGGTAAAATATGTTAGGTATGTATACTGGAGATTTCTTGGCAAATGTAAGCATAGAAAAACAAATTAATTTCCCTAATTACCAAATGCAAATCTCCCATCCCACCAATTTAATTTACTATTGCTATGTCAATCTTAACGACTATGTCAAAAAAAAAAAACAAAAGTAGATGGTTGGTTACCCCAACACCACAGCAGAAAAAGAGATAACTGAAAGAGTGCCAGATAAAAATGTAGAAAAGACAACGGAAATATGATATTTCTGTTTTTTCATGTGATGTTTTTGCACATCTTTAGTGGAGCTAGAGCTTCAGTGGAACTTGAGGTCACATGCTTCATATACGTCATCATTTGTTTCCACTGCACTTTGTCACACTTTATAGATTAAGAGGGGTGCTTTTTTAGACTTGTACATTTCAGCTTAGGTATATCTTAAACTCAAATTAAGAATGTGCATAAAAACATAACATACAACTTAAAACACAAAGCACCCAAAAAGAAGTTTATTCATCTCTTTGGTCAGTCAGTGCTTTGCCATCATTATTAGAGCATGTGTCAGTGGTTGCTACATGAACTCAATTGCCCCAAGGATACTGTTCAGCTAACATCAACACCTGGCTTGTCTTTGCTCTCCCGTGCCTGCCATTTTTCTCCCTTGGATCTTTAGGTGTGTTTTTGTATTTCACTCCAGTGTGTAGAAGACATTAAACCTACACTCTAAAAGATGACAGTCACTCATTTAACACCTACTCTTAAAAAAATGAAAGCTAGCAGGTAAAGTTAATCATATAGCCACAGTTACCCAGCCCCGTTATGAAAACTATAAATCATGTCTGTCAATGCGTGCAGTCACCAGTGATTTGGAAACACTGCGACTGCACTGTTTCACCAGAGGATAAGTTCTGTTTTGAAAGACACATCTTTCAAATCTTTATATGACACAATACTGTTGACACTCAAAGAGACCTTGGTAACACCAGCGAAAAACCAGCTACACACCCAGTTTATATTTAAAGCAATTTAAACCACTAGTGTAGTGCTGGGTGTCGCAGAATTCAGAGGTGTGATTCTTCCTGCTTTTAAGTCAGTGGTGAACACATCACAGCTTGTCCTTCTTAAGTTGTCAAAAGTAACAAGACTTCTGAATGTAATACTTTTAACAACAAAACACTTATAGGTTCTTACAGCCAACTGACCACCTCCCAGTCTGAATCATTAAGGAGGATATCCAGACAGAACAGCAGGCAGAAGTCAAATGATTAAATTAAATGAAATGTGTCAGGCAGTAAGAAGGTGTGTTTACATCTGAGCACATCATCTGCCAAGAAGAAGCTTGGAGATGGTACAACTTTTGCAATACATCAGGCACCAACATGGCTGGAGGGAAAAACAAAACAAAAACGGATACGATTTCTTATAAAACTTTTCTTTGTTTACCTTTCAAATGTCACATAGGCTTTAAGTCTAGAGAGGAGACTTTAAAAATGTACACTTCATGTATGCAAAGCTGACAGCAACATAAACGTCTGCTGGACAAAAAGTTAACACACAGTTCCCTTTTTTACATTTAAATACTCAAGAACACCCATCTGAACTTCCGGTTTCATAAGGGAAGGAAATGGTTTTATTGTAGACATTTTTATTATGGTTTTGACAGACGGGCTTATGAAAGTAGATGCAATCCCATGAGTCGCAAGAATGACACCGAAACAAGTCCCACTTTGCCATTCTGAGTTCTGGCATAACGCGAGAAATCAGCTGAAAATTTTCTAAGGAATTTTCATTCGACCACAAAAATCAATTGCTTCTTTATACATGTTTGTTTCCGCTTGAAAGGAAGCAGAAAAGAAACCATGAAGTGAGTTTGTTCTGTCACTAACCTCTAACTGACCAATCACCATGCAGAATGGTAGCATTTCATGCGCAAGAACAGCCCCTTTAAGTAAAACTATAATAGGACATAAGCATTGTTTTATTTCAATGCAAACATATTATCAGTTCTGCGTTTTCAAAACATTTTCTATAGAAACAGGTAGAATTCATTATTTTAGCCATTTAGCTTCATTAGCTCTTATTCATTGACAATAAGACTATTAGTGTACTGAACAGAAAGTGGGAGGGCCCTACATTTACTTTGTTATTAGCTTATGAACTAAAGAATATGACAAAGTATATAATCAGGTAAAATCCTGACAAATCTTAGCTCAATATGAACTCTCTTTAAGCTCCTGAGAGAAATTACGGTTCTTGAGTGAGTCAATGGTTCACCAGCTAGTCTCAGTTTCACTTTATCCGCTATTTTTGACATCAGTGTACAGCAGTTTTTAGCCAAAAACATAGATTAATTATTACTCGAGAACATTTAAAGCTCTGGATCACATTTGGGGTAGTCAGAAAAGTCTGTGAAACACAGATTTACTCATTTATAGATCCAAAATGCCACATATTCTCTGAAAGTGAGTAACTTTGGCTTCCACTGGTAAAAACAACAGACATGACCAAAAACATTTCCTTGACAACTTCTGCTGTTCTTCATAATCAGTTCATTCACATATAAAAGAAATAATCACCATTTGCACCTAAGAAAAAGACATTTTATTGTGTGAAGCTTTCAGGATTCCTGGAACGTGTGGGTGCTGCTGCCTCACAGAAAAATGACTGAAATTCTACGAAGACAAAGGGATTAATACCCACATCACAGAACATTACCAAATTATAACTGTTTATCACTGTGTAAATATTTACAGTGAAGACAGTGCTCTGCTCATCTGGCCTTTCACAATCAAAGAGAACCAGTAAATTACTAAATTATGATAAATGCTGGAGAGAGATGATTGCAACATGGATAAACAGAAGGAGGCAGCAGTTTGTCAGTCACTCACAGTACATGGACGAGTCCACACACATTCTGCTTCAACGCACATTCCTGAATGTGTCTTAGCATGAAAACAACAGATACAGGCTGAGCTGAACCCTCAGTATTCAATCAGTAATACGCTTACTGAGAACTGTTCATGATATCTATCATGGTCTGGAATTCAAATGTAAATTCTAAGTGGTTTTCATTAAAGGAGGGAGAGATACTGAAGGTTAAACCCACCCTAAGGTGATGGGGAAGAGGTTTTAACCAAACTAAGGGGTCTTCTGGTACCTTTGTTGTCAAACATCAGCTGCTGACAGGCGCTGGATCCGCCCCAGGGGCAGCTGTACACTGCTCCTCTCTCCACAATGCTGTCCGCAGACATGTTAGCTCGAGGAGCTCCAATCAGAACGTCTGACCTGAGGAGAGGAGAGGACGTTATTCCGTAACACAAACAGCCACCAACTCATACAGAAAAAGCCACAAATGCTCTCATGTAGTAATTAAGCTGACCAAGAGAGGCTAAACTGTCTCATTCAGCTTAGGAAACAAAGCTTAATCTTTCAGTCATCTGTTACCACCTCAGTCTAAAAACCTGTGCATACATGAGTCAGCTGGTGTTTCAAAATATGGGAGCTTTACTACCATAGTAATTTCTGTGAATGAACTCGATATGAGGAAAGTCTGTGAATAAGAACTCATCAAATACTTGCATATGGATATGCAATGTGCATATTAGCTATACGAATATGTATATTTCTTGATACATAAATAGACAGGGTTAATATATTGGTTAATTCTGGCTATTTGTTGATATATCCACAATGATATTTATAACAGCCAATAAATACAGTTTTTTTTTTTTTTAAAAAAAGAAGTGCTTGGAGAAATACCCTTGCCAAATATCAAATGCCACAAACATGACAACAAGCTAATCCAAGCAGAGTCAGGAAGAGTGTAAACAAGCGGTCCACAGCTTGTGACAATAAAACAGTATTATTATAAGCTGCAGTGTCATGTTTAAATGCTCATAACAAATGTTAATGTAATCTTTTTAGATTTCTTGCGTCTGAAAGAAAAAAAATAGACCGATAAATCAAATTTTTAAATCATTGCTGTACACATAAAATGAACATCAGCATTGCTATATATCTGCATTGTTTTTGTTTTGTTTTTATTCCTGCTATAGAGTTCAATCTCTTTCTTTGTCTTTGGTGGTTATTAAGATTCAATATCGCTCAGGTTCTGAGGCGCAGTGATGAGGTGGTGGGATTTTCTCCATCTTCTCATAGTCAGGGCGTCGTCACTGTCCAACTTTGTGGTGTAAGTAATACCAACAACAGCATTTTTTTTTCACCACATTTCAGGCAGGTTTTTATATTTAGCACAGAGATTGATATTGTTAGCATAAGGATATGCATTAATCCATGAAAAGGCCAAGAGTTCAGCCGTGTGTTCAATTTACTGAAGCACAGTGAACTAATAAACACACTTTATCTAGCACCAAAGCAAGGATTTTCTGGGGATCTAACCATCTCACAGAACTTTAAACTCTGGTTCATCCAGTTAAATCTTAAGTAGAGGAGTTCCTCAAAAGACTCATACTCCCCAGGAAGTCTGTGGTGAAAGCAGAACTTTAGTCTCTAATATGGTTCAAACTAAATTTAAAAAGAAAAGAAAGAAAACACTGGATGCTGCTTTTATCTTCAACCTGCTCATTTCTTCCAGTGTTGATGTCCCTACTCTGCATAAATCACACAGGACTACAAATCTACAGGAGAAACACCCAGAGTACCACATGATGATATTATCGGTACTACTGACCAAGACTGGTACAATGACCTTCATGTGTAGTATTGGTGTCCCTTTAAAGAGGTCTACACAGTGCTGCAACTGTGAGTGTTTGTCCAAATGTATCATTGCCTGGAACATCCCCTACTGACTAGTTCTTAATCGAATAAACATATGAAACACAGATCATCTCCCGTCTGTAGATGCTGCAGTAACATGACAAATTTCCTCAGCAATACAAAACATAATTTGGCTGCTTGTAGCGATGCTGCAAGAGACAGCCAACAGTTTTCATGTGAACAGTTGGTCTTTGTTCAAAGCATTAAGGTTTCCCTGCAGTGCGAAACAGGATTTGTTTATAAAGAGCCATTCAGTGGACATTTTTCCTTTTCAACTGTTTTCACTACCTAATGTATTGACCACTTATAAAATGAATGAAAACTTTTAATCCGTTTAACACTGCCGTGCTAAAAGGCTGCTGGTTCAGTGAGACCGAGATGGTTGTACTGATTGATGTGGTTGCTTTAAAAGCTGACAGGAACCACAGTCAGTAGAATAAAAGTAAAACAACAACAGGAAAACAGCTACAAATCAAGTGATCTCTCAATACGTGTAATTACTGCAGGCCACACATTGTTACGCTGGGTTTTTTTTTTAGCTTCCAGCCACTACTGCTGCCTCAAACTAGCTAATAAAAATTGAATGATAGCCTGAACTTAGCGTAGCTTATTGTTTGTAACATTTGGCTGACATAGCTTTGTGAGATTTATAAAATGAATGAAAACTTTTGACCTTTTTTATTTAACACAATATATAGCTCTAAATCTGAGACAGTGCCCATAGATGCATTAAAAGGCCTGTTTACAGCCTGGTGTAAAAACTGTTTTTGGCCTCTGTGGAGAGTGTCCACCTTCATAACAATTCTAGTATGAGGGAATTTGTATTTATTTTCATAACTCCTCCATCTGAATGGTGACAACATGTTTAGCTGTAGCTGATTGGTACCCGCTGGGTTTCAGCTTCACTAACTGGAGTCACCATGTTTAAACAACTGTTGACGACATGGGTGTGGTACGGAGCATCTAAGAGTTTTGTGATTCAGTTTTGGTGAGTGAAATTGTAGTGTCTGTCTGTTATTTAGCACTACTTAGTAGGCATCTGTAACTGTGCATTCAACCCATATGGTTTATAGATGACGTTTCCTAGCAACAACTTATCATTCCACTCTATCATCTAACCACTATCACTTCTGGGTTCAGCAAACCAAAATGCTTGATATGCATTAGGCCCCTGTGGGGAAAAAATATGTATAGTTCCTTTTTAATAACTAGAACCAAACGAGTCTCCACAGTGACCGTGTTCTGTATGAGGAAATATTTACATTATTAAGCCATGGTCAGCCAGCTTCAGTCCTGATATTATATTATACAAATCCAGTCTGACCATGGCAATAACTGTAATATGGGCAGTGAATTTCAGTGCTGATCTAATTAGTGTTACTAAAAGGATTTAATGTTTTTCAGGCTACTGTAGATGAAAGTCTCTAACTTTCTGTCCACTGTGTCAGTCTATCGTCACAAGAGACTGCAACATTCCTCTGATATTTTTCAAATATGGAGAAATGGCAGGCAATCGATGTTTATCTACACAGCATAGTGGTTTTAGATACTAAGTTAAAACACAAAGCTACAAAATCTGAGTATGTTCCTGTACCAAGGTCAACAGGGCTCTGCTCTGAGGGAGTTATCTGCAATAAACTGACATTTTCCTGGGTACCTACTGATATATGTTTAGTTGAACAAGGAATGAAATCCACAAGAATTGATTTAACACACACAAAAAAATGAACAACTAGGGTATGGGTTATAGGATGATGTTTTAAAGATGTCTGGGGGAAAAAACACCTGTTTTCTTAATATACATAAAAAGTAGCACGGTCCAAGTTTGTTAATGTGCATCTACAAAACTGCTGCAGAAACTCTGTGCAGGGAGAGAGGATGACAGGCAGCTCTTTGCTATCATTTCATGCAGACACTCTAAAGATACAGCAAGAAACAAGACCAGGAAGCATCAAGGCAGATGATAAAACTGTTATTCGGATATCTCACACACTCCAGGGAATATTTTTTTAAGACGTGTTAAGAGATATATTCTAAAACACTTCTTCAGTAGAGAATCAGAGAGGAGAAACACACAGATTTACTTGCTAGCAAGGGCAGCCTAGAGTGAGACTCAGAGACTCGCCCTGAGGACTTGCCCTGGTCCTTTATTTATACACTTCAGTGGGTGCTTGTTTGGTGTGTGTGTGGTGTGTGTGTGTGAGGGGGGGTCAGAGTGTGACCCCATAAAGACTTCCCTAAAACTGCTGGTCTGGAAAGTCCAGCAGTTCATCAAACCAAAACCACTTAGACTGGAAACAGATATAACTACGTTAATCCTACCGTAAAACAATAAAACAAGGTACGAACTTTCTCATGCTCCTAGGATGTGGGGGTGAAAGCCAGAACACCCTGGAATGTTACAGACTTCCTAGGATGAGACATCCTTTCAATAAACACAAATGGTTACATGCAGTATTCTACCATATACAAACTTATATCATTAAAAGATTATACTGACTACTAAGTACAATTTTCCATTGACAAGACGTTTTTCAGGAACCTTTATGACACTTGACAATATGGGAAATACAATTTAAATGCACCTCAGGTTAAACCTCCTCTATGACTGAGGGTATCGGCACTATTTTGGGACTGCACTCAGTCTGTTAATGATGTAAATTAACTAAACAAATAAGAGTCTGAAAACAACTAGATCAGTAGTGTTCTTTTGAGAGAACTACTTTCACTTCAGTAAAACTGGATAACCATGGATATCCACTGCTTCAGTGGATGAGAGTTTAGACAGCAACAAGCCTACATGGCCTCTGGGCACTGTTCCTGTTTGTCTGTGTTCATTTTAAATAAAGTTACAGCTGGTGTAGCTGTGAACGGAGAAAACCCTTTTCTTGAAAGATATGGTTGTAATAATGGGCGGGGGGCACTTTCTATAAATTCAAATTACCTGTAAAATTCAGCCCTTACAATTTGGTTAATAAAGAACTGAAGTAAAAGTTAAAAGTTAATGGACTGCTGTTAATGGACTGTCTTCTAATTTGTTGCCATGTTAAATCTTAAAAACATATTACTACCTGAGAACTTGTCACTAAAAAAGAAAAGGGTCCAAGTGTAAAACTTTAGTAAAGTACCTTAACAGAAGCATATATAATGTAAAGTAAAGCAAACCAAAGGTTACATTGAACAGGCGCTTCTCTATCACCATCATCACCATAACCATCTACTCTGCTACAAATCTTACTGTAGGTTGTTTGAAGGCTTAAAGAAGTCCACCGAAAAACCGAAGTAGCTCCCCTCGGGTCCGGAATATACGTAGGGATTATCCACATCCAGGTTGAAAGAGCCGGAGCGATGGAAGTGTAAACACACCAGGACCAGCAGAGCAGCTGTCCGTGTCCCTGCCATGGCTGCTGCTGGAGACCTCCGCGGCTTCACCGAAACAAACACAGACGCCCAAGATGTTGTCTGTTCCTTATCAAGTTACTCAGTTAGCTAGAGGTGTTGTGGCCTGTATGCACCCACGGTGCAACTTTAAAATGCCTAAAATCTCAGCCCTGCTAACAAGCGTCCCCCCGCAACCGTACGGAGAACAAGTCGTCATGTAATTGTTAAATAAAACACATTCCCAGCTTGTACCGGAGCTAACCAGCGTTGCACACAGCGCAGGGCGGGGGCAGAGTCAGTCTTTCACCGGCGATTCGTTAGTTTGTCTAACCGATGAAAGCGGCGTATTCTCGGAACAAGCTCGGGGAGAGGCCGCGACACTGTCTATGTGTATGGTGTATGGTGTGGGTAAGTGTGTCAAGCATAGGCTCGCTCCAACTAGCTAAAGTCAAGTTAAACATCCAAACACAGCAAACAACTTCCGTCTAATTCCCTTCAAAACAAAGGCATGATTTTCGGCTTTACCGGGAGATGGAAATTTAAATCAAATTTACAATTTCAAATGTAGGAAGGGATTCAGGACAGTTGAGTTTCTTTCAAGCTAGCTAGATATATAAATAAATATAAATAATAGATAGTTAAAGTTATTTTCAATTATTGCCATGGTATCGTTGGTAGTTACTGTTGTTGTGATGATAATTCATAAATGCTCAGACATTCCATCAAGTCCATATACACCCAGGTTCTCTTCCTGCCAAAAATAAGCTGGCCACTAAGCACTGCTGTTTCCAAATAAAAAACTCCCATTAATAGAGAGAAAATACATAAAAGAGAAATAAACTGGATCCAGCCCATCAGGAGACACACACACACACACAAAAAGTCCTAGAAATGTTTGTGCCACTACAATTCATTACAGTTCTGAGAAACACTATATAGGATGCTCTGTTGAAAAAGCAGTAAAATTCCATCAAGTACTGTCTTCTTAGGAATTTTTATTAAAATGTTTAGCATATTTTGCTGTTGGGTTTGAGGGTTTTTTTTTAAGTTACAGTGTGTAAAATCTTACCACTAGATGGCAACAGATTGCATAATTGCAGAAAGTGTTTTTTCATATTTATTTCCTATCCTATTCATAGTCTTTTATTTTAGGTCAGGAGCAGTTGTCTAAGCATTTCACTGCATATCCTACTGTGTATGACTGTGTATGTGACAAATAAAATTTGAATTTGGAAAGGTTACTTTTAAAATGTATTCCACTACAGATTACAGAATACATGCCCCAAAATGTATTTTGTAAGTATTCCATTACGTTACTCAATTAGAGTAACGTATTCTGAATACTTAATATATTATCATGCTGTTTACAACTACATGAATGTGATTTATTACTATTACTTAAGGTCCGCGGTTCTGAACCATAGTAAAGGGACTTCTGACTAATATGTCGGTTCCGGCTTGTAGCCGAAAAATAGCTTTACTTTGTTGTCTGGGTCAAGTTTGCTAGCCAGAGACAGAAAGGCTGTTGAAAGGCTGCTCCAACGGAACTTATTTTTTCGGAGGAAAACACGAACACGGTGTACAGTCAAGTCTTAATAGCTCACTTACAACTGGGCTCGTCAGGCACTCTTCTTGGCTGCAGTGGTTATTATTATATATACATGCTTCCATCTCTCGTTTCTGCTTGATGGAGCGGTCACAGACACATAACGGGCATGGCAGTCCATTCTCCCTGCAGCACGGACTACACTGCCTATGATGCTACATTCTTTAGAGCTATACCTGTAGCATTCTGCCTATTAGCTTAGCACAACAACAACAACAACAAAAAGTCGCTCTCTCATCCAGGAAACACGCAGTCGCAGAGAGGGCACTCGGCACGCCGTCACCATGGCAACCGTAACGCTGCCGCCTGGAACAACAGAACATAACTGTCAAACAAAACCTAAACAGTCCTGACCCTCGACAATATGAAACAGGAAATTACCGCCGTGTAATCCATTTATTTCAACAAAATAACTGTATTCTATATACCTCCCTTTTAAACGGCAACTGTAACGGATTACGGTTACTCATATTTTGTATTTTAAATACGTAATGGCGATACCGTCACTCCCCAACACTGTTGCAGTCAACTCTTCTCAGTACTATGGTGGCTGCTATAGGACAAACATGTTGTAGTCAGCCAAAAGAGATCAAAACATTAAATTTAGACTGTACCACATAACCAACTTTTTTTCTGTTACTGTTTGTATATATTAAAAAAATATTTTAATATATTTGAGGAATACATATACTTAACAATAGGTGTAAGAGTTAAAAAAAAAAACAACAACAAAAGGTTATGTGTCAAATATTTTGCAGTATTTTATGTTTTTACCCTTGAGTCACTTTTTGGGCCCATCGGCCCACCAGGAAAATGCCTGGTATCCCAGATTAACCAGCCCTATATTGAGGCGAGTTGTTGCAAACATCCTGAAGTTTTCTGCCAATAACACTTGTTCGCAACTGTTAGCCTCTGTTTTCCTGTGTTAGTGAAACTTTCCTTGAAGTTAAAATAACCCTGTTTTTGTGCAAATTAAAACTTGTATCCACAACACACAAATGCTCATGAATTCTCTTGTCCTCCACATTTGGCGTACTATGTATTTGGCCAATTTCTAATCACATACATAAGACACAGTTAGGCAGGAAAGGGATGTCCCTTTCACTATCTCGGACACTGTATTCAAGTTGGTGAGGCAACACTGTGACTTCCACAAACTGGCTCAAGTCCTATATATTTTAATGGATTAATTCAGGCAAGTTTATGAAAACATATTCATTTGTTTTGGAAATCATTATTACACACTAATCTATGTATATTTATTAAACCAATGTTTGTTTGTATGTTTGTTTGTGACCTTATATAACACATTATTAATATAATGCTCTATTTATAGACTATTATCAAATTATTTAGCGTCCGTAGCTTTGGGATTGTTAAAATGCCTTTAATCATGTTAACTAGACTGCACATACCAAGCTTTTATTCTGAAGGCCAGGTCCTTTCCCTTTTTTGGTGTCCTTGGTTAGTCAACATGACAATACATTCTGAACAGGAAGTCCATTCCCATGCATCGGACAGCGTGAACAGACACACACACACACACACACACACACACACACACACACACTTTTCCAAGAAAGACATAAGGAGGAATAATGAGGAGTTTTGACTGTCATGTAGCTGTTTCATGTTCTGTTTTGCTTCATTCTGGGTCATCAACTTATTATCATCAGTCATGTGTAAAAGATCACTGAAGCACTAATCATCACAAATACATTTGGATTATGACTCAGGTGTAATAGTCAGTAGTTTACTTTTATAAATAAAAGTTTAAAAGGACCTTCCTATTTGTGAAGGTCCTTGTGAGAACATTACACATTTTACACCTCTAAAATCCTTCACCACTGTCAGCAGATAATATGAAGGACTGGTTTGTCTTGTTAGCTGAAACTTTTTTACTAGATAATGGAAACTTTAAACGACAGAATTAATTCATTTGTTCAACCTCTTATGTTTAGGCAGTTTGAAGTGGACACTGAAAAGGGTTTTGGTCCTTAAACAGACCAAAGAAAGCAATTTCTTGATGAATTATATTTGAAGTAACAGAAGAATTCACAATTTTACCCCCTTTCCCTTAATTAGCTGTGGTGCAGAGATAGTAATAAAAGAGGTGATTTTAATTTAGATATTGGGAAACATTGCCTAGATTTGACAAAGCTAAACTGCTCAAGCCTCATATTTGCTTCAGATCAACTTTGCCATGTAAATTTACAGAGTAATGACTGTGGATTTTGTCCCTCTGCAGTACAAGTGGTTCGGGAACAGACTTCTCCGGAACAAACTGGAAAAGAACAATGATTACAGCAAGCAAAGCTAGTTTTATTGTTGGGCTCTCACTGTTATAAGACAGATTCATGATTTGACTCTTATAGTAAAATATTCCAATCTTCCAGATCCAAATGATTAAAGTTTCAAATATAAAAATATAATGGATAATAATGGAACAGAACAGACTTACATTTCAACTCTTATCAACCACTTAATGCACTTTACACCTGAAGTTGTATTCCTCTTTTTTTTATTCATCTAACACCTCATTTTATGCATTTTTATGCTCTTTGGTGTGTTATGTAATTTGCTTCCCATCTAAGGTTGATTAAGAATTATCCAAGAGGAGGTGAAAACCCATGCAAGCACAATGAGAGCATGCCTGTCCACACATAATAGCCCCAAAGAAACCAACACAGTAATAGGTGACTTTTGTAACAACATTACACATTTTCTACACATTTGTAACATATTTGCAAAAGGACGTATCCATCTGCCTGCTTTAAAAAATGGCTATGATTAAAGCTTCTCTGAGAAGGGGACAACTTTATTGTTTACTAGTCACTAGCATGAGCCCCTTTTCATACCACTTTTGTTCTTTTCTGTTCTTGAAAGTCATGTTACAACTTTTGTAAATTTAGCTCTAGAAAAGGCGATGGGGTAAAAGAATAAAGAAAAAGCAAGAACTAAGTCTGATAACAAAAAGTTTCAAAAAATAAAGTCCTGAGCCCAACATGTAATCAAAAGAGCTGAGTAACAATCTCCTGCTTTCTCAGTTTGGGACTTTTCAGAATAATCAAATGCAGCAATACAGGCCAGTTTAGAACAGGGAAGCCTGAAAAAATCAAGACAATGGAGTCAAAGTTCATTGCAGTTTGGCACATGTCTGGAATTTTTGAAGGCCAAATGGCACAGGTCAAGTCTAAACAGACAAGTCCAGGCCAACTCTGCACTTGTTCTATGCTAACACCCCCTCTCCCATTTTTTCCCTTTTTCTCTCTTTTTTGCTGTACACATAATAGTGGTTTAAAAATCTAATTTCAGAGTCGCTGATCACAAATAGCATTCAGCTCTAACAGAATTGCAGCCCAAAGTTTTTCTGTCTTTGTGTATGAATCCACAAGTGGCCAAGTCCATGTAGCTACAGCAGCAGCTCATATGCGGACAAAGTAGGCAAGCTGAGGGGGTTTCGTCTTATTTGGCTATGAGCTGCTCTGAATCATTGCTCCAATGAAGTGTACACTCAAGAATGTGTGGCAGGACTCCCTTGAGATTCACAGGAAGGGGGAGGTTATATGTTTGTGTTTGGAAGGGAAACAGCATTGGTGTAATACATAGCATGATTCATATGGTGATGGCATAAGGCATCAAGATAAACACTTAAGCCTGGTTTTGGTGACATGGTTACATTTGTATGAATGTAAAGGAGCGAAATCAGAGTGAGCAGGAGAGAGAGACAGGCAGAGAGAGAGAGAGAATCTACTTGTGAAAGAGAGAGAGATGTTGTAATGGACATTGCGTAAAGCATAACTATGCAGATTACGTACCATGTAGAGCACAGATGCACATTAGCCTGGTTTTAATGTTTAAATCCAAGTATCCTCTTGAACCTCTCTCTTTATGAGGGCCAATTAAAGTTGCAGAGGGAGGAGTGAGGAAATTTTTGGAAAGTGAGGACATTTTGGCTGGCCCTCTGCTTGGACTGTGTCTGTCTCCTTAAAAGCTATCTGATGATTCGGTCTTGTTTTTTTATGGTTTGAGGTTAAACTTGTTGATATTAAAATAAGGCCTAAAAGAGTTGGTGGCGAGTTGACAGATGAAAATTAGCACACTAGTATAACACCCCATTTTAAGTCAGTGATACTTCTTAGCATACAGTTAAAACATCTAGCGCTTACAGAGGAAAATGACGACTTTTGGTGTTTGTCTCCACCTAACAAACTCAAAGAGGATTTTTTTATGCTTATATCCTTATTTTTATTCTTGGACCTTTCTAGAGTAGCTTTATATGAGTCACAGTGCACAGTTCCTTATTTGTTTTTGTATTTGTCTCTCAGTGCGGATCCTCATTTTCCACTTTGACGCCTGAGCTTTAAGTTTGTAGGGATTGTGTTTAGAGACACTAAACCTCAGTGTTTTAAACCTTTTTAAATATGGTATAAAAACATACCTGGTGTTGTAGAAATCTAGGATAAATTGAGTTAAAGTGAATTTTATTTACCTTTGCTAAGGGGTCAAACACTAGTACAGACAAGGAATTATTTTTTAACTACATAGACTGCAAGCCCAAAGACTGTCTTAGAACACAGTGCGCAAAAGATAACTCGAAAATCTACATGCAGCATATTGGAAAGACTGGGCAAGCCTTCTTGTAAGTAGTAGTCTTCAAGAATAGAGACAACATAGTGCGTTTAATCTAACAAGGTCAATTTCACACAGAAAAGTTGCAGATTCTTAAACTCTTCCATTGCTATAGTTAGAAAAACACACAATGTAATGCCTAGCCTCCACATTAATAAAGCAGTGTGGGATCGTATTGACAGGACTGACAGAATAAGACAACCAGCATCCAAAGAAGAGATTTAAGTGTCCTTCGAGAAGCCTGGAGAACTATTGCTGAACACTGCTTAAAGAAATGGCAAGAAAGCTTGCCTAAGTTCAAGGACTGAAGAATAAAAGTAAATATTGTTAGAACTGCACAAACATCTTATATGCTATGGAGTCCATATTTCAACCAATTTCCCATTTTCCTAGCAATATACAATGTAACCATGTGTGCCGCAAGATTTTCATACAGGACAAAGTAGCAATTTCTGCACATTTATGGAAAAATTTGTGTAATTTCATTGTGTATAAAGACATTTGTATTGATGTTTATTTTACATATTTGTAATGTCACATGGAAAAGAAAAGTTTTTTGTGTGTTTTATAGTAATATTGCATATAGTATGTGTGGCACATCTCATAACAATTATGTCTTGTAGTTGTTGCAAAAGGTTAATGCTGGGTGATCAAAAGTATATTCATGAACTGTAAACAGCTCCATTGTGTGAAAGTAAACTTCATCTGAAAAATCCAATGACAATTTGGCCCTAGCATTAAACGATGAGCTATCAGCAGTTCTGTATCATCTTATAGCACAAGAGAAAGTGTGAGTCCACTGATGTCATGCATCAATCAGTTGAAAGCACAGATATAAAATAGGAGATGCTTGAAGCCACTTCTCTCCAAGAAAAACATCAAGGAAAGACTGAAATGCTGCACAGACTACAAGGACTGGACAGTAGAAGAAGTGGAAGGTTGTTTTCGCTGAGGATGCCCGTTTCTGACTGTTAAGGAATTCTAAAAAATTGATAGTCCAAAAGAGGAAAGGTAAATGCTACCATGATTTGTGCCAATGGTGAGGCATCCTGAGGTTATCTAGGTATGTGGTTTCTTCTCATCCATGGGATTCTGCACAGTCACAATTCTGCCCCAAAACACTGTCATGAACTAAGAATGCTGCAAAAGGTCTTTCAACAATCCAGAAGGAACTTAGTGGTGATCTGTCTATTTTCCAGTATGATGGAGCAACATGTCACAAGGCAGAAATTATAAGTGCTTTGGTGATCATCAAATTAACATTTACAGCCAGAAAACTCCCCAAATCTTAATCTAGTCAGTCAGTCCTTAATTAAGAAGCAAGTGAACAGCATGTGATTGGCTTGCAGCACTGATAAGACAGGAATGGATGACCACCAGAGAGCTAAAGAGAATTTTATGAAGAAGTTATGAAGAAGAATCATCACTGTACATACTGACTGCATAAATTTGATTTCTTTCCCAGTTAAATTCTTTAATCTCATGAAGTGCTTGTGATTGTTCTTCATTATACTGAAGCAGAAATCAAGTGAACATCATGGTGTATAAGAAAAATTCAGAAGGAACCAATTAAATAAGTAAATCATAAGACTTACTAAAATAACAGGAGCAGAAACTAATTTTAATAGTTTTGCTGCCTCCTAGAGGTAAAGTAGGGGATTGCAGTCCAGCAGATTTTCTTCCGTCCATGAAAAAACCTTTACTGTGACCGTATCTTCCCATCAGACAAACTGTCATTTTACAAACAAGAAGATTTTGGTCCATAGAAAACACAATGCTAAATATAGCATTTTTTAGTAGCAGAAAAAGAATACTGAAGTTTCATATTCAATTTCATATTGAAATGTTTCCTTCCTTTTCCCATCTTTCTTTAAAATACCGCATAGAGTGAGGCTTCCTTGTAAAACTTACCAATCACACCCTTAACTAGCGTGTTTTCATAAGCCTAAAGGGTAAAACTTCATGACAATAGATCTGGGCTTTTTGCACCCATTTGGTTTTGTCGTCAAAGTGCCATGTGCTCTTTCAATTCCAAGCTATTGGCCACTGGAAAAGCCCAGCGAGTTTTTCAGTAAATTGTACAAAAATTTAATCATGTCGGACCCTTCTTCATCTTCACATATTCCATATATCCGAAGGTTGTCTCTGCGTACTCGGCCTTCCTGCTCGAGGTCTAGTTTGACGCTCTGTTAGCCTCTTAATTAACAGTGACGCCACCTGTAGCACCTTCTCAGTCTCTTTGATTCACCCCGCTGCCTCTTCCACTCTAGCATCAACTCTTCTCAAGTCACGTTTAATATCTGCATATTATTCGTTATCTTTTCTAAAGTCACAAAGTTCTTTCAGGATATTCATGTTGGGTGGGTTCAGCTGTATCCATGCCCCATGTGACTAACCTTAGCTCAGGAGAGTAGCTCCTACCCGCATGGCTTTTCTCTGTTTCCTTTTCTGTTAGAGTTGTGACTCTCATACTTTGCATTTTCAAAAGCAATCTCCACTATTATCAAAAAGATTACCGAAGGGGTTGTTCACACCAAATAGGAAAGAGACAAATAGACTGTCATTCTCTTCAAATCAAATCAAATCAAAATTTATTTCTATAGCACATAATCATACAACAAAGTTGACCAAAGTGCTTCACAGTCGGTCAGAGCAATAGCATAAGACAGAATAAAAAGAAACAGTTAAAAGGAGGGCAGGAAACAACATGACAATTGTTTGAAACAAAAACTAGCCACAAAATAACATACTAATTTGAATCAAAAGCCAGACTAAAATAATAAGTTTTAAGATGCAATTTAAAAGACTTGATGGACTCGGAGGAACAAATATAAGGAGGGAGGTTATTCCAGAGTCTGGGAGCTACGACAGCAAAGGCCCGATCGCCTCTGGACTTCAGAAGAGACCTCGGTTGCATCAGGGGCATTTGATTGGAAGATCTAAGTACCTAATTAGGGATATACAAATGAAGGAGTTCGCATAGATAGCTGGGAGCCAAATTATTTAAAATTTTAAAAGGTAAGCAAAAGAAATTTGAAATTGATACAATAATCAACAGGGAGCCAATGCAGGTTAGCTAAAACTGGTGAGATGTGGGCATAATTTCTAGTACCAGTAAAGAGACGTGCAGCTGCGTTTTGAACTAACTGGAGCCGGTGAATAGAGGAAGATGGGAGGCCCGAGTAGAGAGAATTACAGTAGTCTAATGTGGACGTGATAAGAGTGTGAATGAGCTTTTCAAGATCCTTCAAAGGGAGGTATGGCTTTGCTTTAGATATCTGACGCAGCTGCTAGAAACTGTTTTTCGCCACAGCTGAGATCTGTTTCTTGAGTTTAAAACAGCTGTCCGGGAAAACACCAAGGTTTTCTAAAATTCTCTTGCAGGTGGAACCAGAAATGCCCGTTTGCAGATATAACAGCTGAACATATCCATTGCATTCTTTCTACATTAGAAATCAAATATTCTTCAGAAAGTTCTTCCCATATATGTGGAAATTCCCATAAATGTGTGACATTTGTAGGTTGCTTTGCTTTCAATCTTCTGTCAATTTCACCCCAAACCAGCTCAATGAGATTTCAGTCTGGAGACTGCGCTGGCCACTCCATGTTTTCAAGCTTACTATCTTGTTCTTTTTTTTCTGAGGTAGTTCCGACATAGCTTGGACTTGTGTTTTTGGTCGTTATCTTGCAGCAGAATGAACCCCTGACCAACTAAGCGCAACTCAGAGGGTATTGCATGGTGCTTGAGCGCCTTGAGGCGACATTTGTTGTGATTTGGCGCTATATAAATAAAATTGAATTGAATTGAATTGAATTGCTGCAGAATGCTGTAGTAGGGTGCCTCTCCCTCTGTACAAGTCACCAACCCTGGATCCAAGCGAAACAGCCCCAGACCATCACGCTTCCTCCTCCATGTTTGACAGTTGATGCCGCACACTGTGGAACCATCCTTTCACCTACTCAACGTGCTTCGTTACATTTAGCCGTTACACCAGGTGCGTACCATGACTGAGTTCATCTGAATCACTTCTACTGTAGCTGAATATAGTACAGTATACTGCAAGGACAGAAAAAATGAACTTGAACAGGCGTTGGCACAGATCACCTAATGTAGGTTTCTTGTATAAGAGCCACTACTGACAGCCTGGTTAGCTGTGGAGGATGAGGGATGCCAGGGAGAATGCCAGATTTTGCTACTCAATTACTCAATACTTTATTCTTTGTGATCCTATTCTGGGTGCCGTATTTAAACCTATACTCGGGCTATTAGAAATGGCAAAACATTTTGTGTAGAACTCCAAATCTGATGCATAAGGTGCCCGTTACAGGGATTTTTCTCTGCTCATATTGTTCTGTAATACATGGACAAACGTTGACATTAGGTGAGGTTCTTGATTAACAAAAAAAAAAAAAAATAAATAAAAAAATGACATCCTCAAAATGATTTGAGTATTTCTTGAAACTCTAGGTTTCATTACAAGAGCGGAAGCAAGCCATCAGTGCACATTTACACTTGATAAATATTCCTGCTTATCATGCCAGCGCTCAAAACAGTTTTTTTTGGACGTGAGGCACAGGGGGACATTGCAAGCCCTACAATAAATAGGTGTTTTCACCCTTGGGATGCCAGCATCCAGGCACCTCCTGCAGTACCTCCTGGATTGTGTAGCATCGCTGCCGTAATAACGCGGCATGCAGGTGAGTGTGGGCGATGGTGCTGCTGGTGCTGAGCCTACGGCAAAAGACAGCATTTCCACAGCAAGGTGCTCCCAGAACTTTTTCTGAGTTACTGGCTCCTGACCCTGGCTCCTGCATATCTCATTGTGCAAAATAAAACTGTTCACAATGGCAATGTCCACAAAGTGATAAAAAAAAGTCTTATACCACTTCTTTGTTTTTTGTTGAACACTGTAATAACCAATGAGAGCATCAGATAAATCAACACCATGCATGTTCTTATTATAATCCAGCACTGCATCAGGAACAGGTATTTGCTTTGCCGACCACACCCCAGCCTCCTTCACTCTACGCTGCACAGTCTTTCCACTGAAGGCCCTGTGCACTGTGGAGCACATCGTTATCTCCCGAGTCTCAATCCACTTGACAAAGAGCACTTCATCTTTTCTAATCCAGCGCATATCTCCCCTCTCAGCTCTTTTAGGAAAGTCATTTTTTTCTGTGTGGGGAAAGTCACTCTGGGTTTTTTTAATGGTTCCACAGCAGCCAAAGCAATTCTTACGCAGATGTTGGAACAGTGCAGGGCTGGTATAAAAATGATCCAAATATAAAGTGTAGCCCTGACCAAGCAAAGAAAATGGCAGAAGATCTAAAACGGCTGAGTAGCTCAGACCATGGCTTATGCTGCTTTCACTCTTCCCTGTGTAGACAGAAAAGTTCCATGTGTAACCCGATGCTGAATCAGCCAGAACAAACAGCTTGTATCCCCGCTTTGTGGGCTTCGCCTTCATATACTGCTTGACGCTAATTCTAGCCTTAGATGCCACCATCCTCTCATCTATGCAGATGTTTTCGTAAGGCTGGAAATTTGCTTTGCAGGCATTTACGATTTGGTCGTAGAGCGGCTTGATTTTGAAAAGCCGATCGTACTGCGGGGTGTTTCTTTTTTTTTGGTTTTCCTCGTCGTCTTTCAGGTTGGAGAGGTGCAATGACCACACGATGGCCTCAAAACGGTTCCTGGACATATATTCTTGGGGGAAGTGAAAATTGTATGGCCATTCTCTTTTCCAGTAGTCAGCTCTGTGGTGTACACTTACAAGGCCTGTGAAAACAATAATAGCCAAGAAGACGTAAAAGTCTCTCACTGTCAGATCAGTCCATTGAAACTTTATGCCAGCTGCCTTCCTTCTCGCAGCATTGGCATTGGTATTTTGAATGATTGTCTGTACAACAGGTACACTAAAGAAAAGCTGGAAGAGCGAAAGTGGAGACCATGATGCCGTCTTGTTAAATGTAGGACCAGGTACCCTGGAGGGCATAAACTTGAAGGGTTCAGGATTTCTGTCCTCCTCCTTTTTGTTATGCCACATTTCTTCCTGTTCAGGAGGCCCACTCTTCCGAGCCTTAGACAGAGCAGGCTTCGATTTAGCTTTTCTTTTGGCCGGGCTTTGCAGAGGTTGTTCATAGTCATCATTGTTGCTGCTGTGGTAAATAAATAATACTTATTCAAAATCTATGAAAAACTTAACTTTATAAGAAGTAGTAAAATTAAGATTACATACCTTTCAGGCAACTGGGGGACAGTAGAAGCTGAGGTAGATTGTGTGGCTTGGGAATGATATGGCTCTGATGGCTGTGCAGGGGATGAGGGACTTAGGGGCTCATAGTCTTCATCATCACTAATGAAACAAACATAAAGGTCAAAAAGTTGATTAGATTCTTCTAGACGTGGAGTTTTCAGTGGGAGAAAGGTTCACTACTCGTCTAAAAGACTTCTTCAGTCTCAGCTGAATTTCTCCACCTTATCAACAAATACAACATAGATAATTACCAGCACTCGCACCACTGCCCAACAACGGCCGTGAAGTCAGTTTCATGATCACTAACATGCAAATTGTCTCGACCATTGATCAGTGGATAACGGCGCCTTCTTGCGCCAATAACGGTGTTTTGCCAAAAATGCATTTCCGGTATTTGCCAAAAAATGATTGCGGGAATTTTAACTACTATAAATGAATTGTTGACCTATTATCGGCCAGCAGCAGGTCAAACATATCTCTCGTGAATGCTATCAAGTCATTTGGATGAGAAAGAAGATTTGTATCACAAACTAGAAGGTACAAACAATATTTGTTCAGGTGACTTTTATATATCTTTTAATTATTTGGTTGTCACCGACATAGAAAATATGTTGCCAAGCAGTGGCGGAGCGGGGGAGGGGGGGGGGGGGGGGGGCGGGTTGGCTTACTGGGCTTAAGCCCGGGTTGTTTTTTCAGAAGCCCGGGGTCTTTTGGAGTGTAATTTTTTTCATAGTTACATGCCTGGCTGACAACTGTATGAAACAAAAACTACACACAATATTCGAAGCACATAGTGCACACTGTGGGAATTTACGACTGTGCGTAAATCCCCCCTAATATTGGTATGATCCGAGCTCAGACACTAAGCGACTGAGCGAGGGGGCGGGGGAGCTGCTGCCTGCGAGTGCGCTGTTGGAGAAACGGAGCCAGGCAGACAGAGGAGTTTGACCAGGTACCAAAGCAAATCATTCGTACTGTACAAATAATGTAAATATGACAGTGAATCACAAAAGATTGATATCAAACTGATCACTTGGCCCATATTACGTTACTTGCTCTTCGAGTGAATCAACAAATGGTGAAATGAAAAGCCGAACAACAACAATGCTGTTTCTTTAGAGAGTCTTAGCTTACATGTGTGTTTATTTCATATTTTCAGTTGTTTCCCTCCACGGCTAAATAAATCGGTTTCAGTAATGCACTGATATACAAGAATGGACATAAGGAGCTTCTTTCAAAGAAAAAACTCTGGTTGATGTTATTTTATATATTATGTTTTGTATGTTGTTCAGTATATTTCTATGCAAAACAAGAGGAATTTCAATACACAGCAGTATATTCACAGTTGAAACCAGATACTTACATACACTTTATGGAAAACACAAGAACATTTTTTTACTGTACAACATCAATTTAGAGTAAACTTGTTTTGTTTTGGATAAATAAATATTGAAATATATTTTGAATTAGTTAAATGTCAGAATAAAGAGAGACAGAGCGGTCTATTTTTTATCACTTTCATCAAATTTAGGAGTACATATACACTAAGTTTATTGTTAATTAATAAGAACACTCCAGACGATTCCATTCTGAGCTGAAGAAGCTTCTGATAGGTTAGTAGAGTCCATGTGAGTAAATTGGTGGCACACCCGTGGATGCATATAAGGCAAAACACTGAGCCTGTTTCTTTGACATGGGAAAATCAAGAGATATCAACCAAAACACCAGGAAAAGAATTGTGGAGCTCCATAAGTGTGGCTCAATTTTGAATACAATTTGGTGCCATGTACAATTAAGAAATACAGATAGTTTCTCTCTTTACTCTTAAAGTTAACAAATGTGTTTTTTATATTTATCAATCTAAAAAAAATAAACATTTGGTCTGATTTGATGTTACAATTAAAAAGTGTTTGTGTTTTTATCTGAAGAGTAGTTAAATATCTGGTTTCCACTGTATATTTGATGATGTTGGTGTTTGGCTTGATTGTCATCACAAAAAGGGAGAGAGAGGAACAGAGAGGGAACAAGAGCAGGTGAGACACACATGTTAGTCAAATGGTTGTTTACCAAAAGTATCACCGTATCATAGGTACTCATGTATCTCGTACCTAGTGTTTCTTTTTAGGTTTGCTATTTTTCATATTCTACATTTATTAAGTTATGCAGGCTTGTTTGCACAACAAGGCTAAATAATTATATAAACCTTTCTCAATCTAAATAGTGTACTTTGGTAGAATTAAAAAATAAGTGTAGTGCAGGTCTATGATTATTTTCAGTGCTACTATCATCTAGTTTTGATTCTGGTTCTGTCTTGGTTAAGTCCCAAGTAGTCCTGATTTTGAACTGTTGTAGTCCTGTTTAATTCCGGATCAGTTCTGGGTCTGGTTGAATTGGGGTTTAGTCCTCGTGTCTTGATGCAGCCCTGACTTTGTTCTGCCTTGCTGCTTAATTGAAAAACTAGTTTAAGGTGTCCTGCATATATGATATATATTTTTCCCTATATAAAGTCATTCCTCTTTGAACAAAACTCAAAACAGAGCCCAGTCTTTCAGTCATTTCTAACCCTCCCCCCCAATCCCACATGCATACTACCTTTTAGGGCTAAGCCCTGGGTGTATCAAATGTCTGCCTCCCCCTCTGTTGCCAAGACAGATCTTGCCAAGAGGGGAGCAGAAATTGTAAGAAATATGACATCACATTTCTATACAATAGTTTAATTGACCAAAAGTGACTAGATTGATTATAACCTGGGTGCAATTAGCCTCTTTCACTTCCCGTGTTTGCAGCCTTTTCCCAGTTCTCTGTGAATGATACTCATGATCATTGATTAATGATCCTGACAATTTGCATATTAATAATCAAGAAACTGACCTCACAGCGCATTGAAAGTCAGTGGTGATAGTTTCAGCCACTATCAAATGTTCTGTCGATAAGGTTGGGGAAATTTAATTCAAGTCACTGGGATGAGTAATGAAACTTTTCTCCCACTGAAAACGCGATGTCCAAATGAACAGAATCCACTTTCTGGGATTTCCAAACTGGATGACTGACCATGCACCAAGACAAAAAGATAAAAAATATTCACCAATAAACCTAAGATTGCATACCTTTGGGGCAGCAGTATTTCGTAGCCCGAATCGCTGCTATTTTCTTTGTCTACCTGGATGAGATCTTCGTCATCTGACGAAGAATCTTCAACACACAACTCTACCTCACTATCTTTCGAAACGATCTCCAGCACGTCCTCTGTCTTGCACGATTTGTTTTCGGAGGCCATTTCTGCAAGTAAAACGTGCGGCACGACAACAGCGCACACAACGCAGGACTGGCGTGTAATGCGTATCGAGTGTAAACATTAGTAGTCTTCCTGCAACTTCAAATTAGTCGGGATAGTAACTCCGGCTTCTATTGGTCGATCTGCAGTGGCGGGACGTCCTGTGCCGAGCGCGCGTCGAGCTACCTTCTCCACGCGCACGTGACGTCACTGGTTACGTCTGGCGCCTCGCTGGTTAAGAAAGTGTGGGCGTGTTTTATGAGCCGAGTTTCATGTGTTTTCATGGAGCCCATTCAAAGGACAAGGCTGTATGGCGATACTCTGAGCTGATCTCTCCCTATAAAGTGTTATCCACAATATGTCTGTAAATAATGAAATGTGTTATTCTGTGTTGGTAAAATTACTTGAAAATAATAATTAGTTACTAATTAGTGATTACATCTTCAAGAAAGTAATCCAGTTACTCTATTTTACTGATTACTTATTTTCAAAAGTAATTAGTTACTTTATTACTTAGCTATTTTTTATAAACATGATACACAACTTGAATATGTTATAATGCAATATAAAATGATATCATATAAAATGTAATCAAATGAATAAGTTTATTTTTAAAACATGTTTTATTAGTTTTAATCTTTTAACTTCATGCATCAAGCAAAAATTTAATTATATGCTCTGACCTGAAGAAATTTGTTTAATATTTAAACCTATTTTCTGCATATTACAGCGTATGAAATAAAATAAAATAAAATAATTTTTGTGTTTACCCTCACTCTTTCAAGGAAAACAGCAATAAATATATAAAATCGAAGATTCAGCTGCATCAAGTCCTGTCATTCTTAAGTCTGTTTTCACCTGAATAAGGGCCGGTGGAGGTTTGCCTGGTGCTGCAGTGGTCACGTCATTGGGGGGGTCCAAGGATTTCTCTGAGAATTTCCCATTCCCGTGGCAGCGTAATATTTTATTGTCACTTTTTATAGAATAAAACTCAAAGTAATGCCCGTACTTCCATTCTTTAAACGCTGCATGGTCATACTTTCTCCGCACTCCATATTATCAGTTGTTGATCTAAACACATTTGGTGCTGTCAGGGATGTTGCACACTCGTACGTCATTGTCATGAGACAGTCTCACAAACAAAATCACAGTTTAGTAATGCAGTAACGCAGCGTGCTTATGGGAAACTAACAGTAATCTAATTTCTTTTTTGCAATCGTAATTTACTTGTTACTTGAAAAAAGCAATCGGATTACAGTAACATGTTACTTTTAACACGTTACTACTCATCTATATTTAATTTAGGTTAAATTAAATTAACCTAAATTAGGTTTCATTTAGGTTAATTTATGTTACTGTCAAATTCAGCTTAAACACACTGATAATTTTTCAAGTTGTAAAGGGTCACCAGTGGGCATTTTGCATTGAGATGTGAAGAGCTGAGTTAAGATAAAGTTGAAGTGACTTTAAAGTTCTGAAACTGAACGTAATATATCTTGAAGTCACTTTCTTAGAAGCACTCTTCAGATAATTAAATGTTACCTATATAAATACAACAACAGTCACCACAAGGCACTTTCTACAGTAAGGAAAAGACCCTACAATAATAATAATGGATTGGATTTATATAGCGCTTTTCAAGGCACCCAAAGCGCTTTACAATACCACTATTCATTCACTCTCACATTCAAACACTGGTGGAGGCAGCTACAGTTGTAGCTACAGCTGCCCTGGGGCAGACTGACAGAAGCGAGGCTGCCATATCGTGCCATCGGCCCCTCTGGCCAACACCAGTAGGCGGTAGGGTAAAGTGTCTTGCCCAAGGACACAACGACCAGGACAGAGAGCCCAGGGATCGAACCAGCGACCTTCCGGTTACAGATGAGAAAGAGGAAACATTCCTCACGCATCATGCATAATGGGAAGCCCCCAACAGATTATTATTTTCTACATTTTTGTCCATGCTCAGATCAGCCTTGGTATCAGAGGCTGCCCTCAAATCCTCTTTGTCCTTGCCTTCTTTGCTTCACCCTAGATATTTTTTTGAAGGGTAGAGGTGCTTGACAGCTGTGGAAGGGGCTCTGGGGAAGAACTGTTGTCCATTATTTGAGGACTTTCTGGTGTGCTCTGTGGAGCTTTTTACTTTGCAGAGCACAAAAAAAAGTTAATGCCCAGTGTTACTGTCGCAAAACACATATTTAAGCTGCCAAACAACACAATACCATACACCTCATGGTTGACAATGAGCCTTTTGACAGTGAGCCTGCTGACAATGAGCATACACTGGTAATTACTAAAAGACCAGCATTACTGGAAGGGCTGCAGGCTAAACAGTTTGCAGATGACATCACCGTCATTGGCCTCATTCAGGATGGTGATGAGTCTGCATACCGGCAGGAAGTTGAGTGGCTGGTAGTCTGGTGCAGTCAGCACAACCTGGAGCTGAACAGGCTTAAGACTTAGAGATGACAGTGGACCTCAGGAGACATCCATCAACACTGCTCCACCTCACCACATCAGACAGCCCGGTATCTACTGTGGAGTTTTTCAAGTTCCTTGGTATGGAGAACCACAAGAGCCATGCACATCGAAATAAAGTGTTCTGTGCTTAAATAATGAATTGTAGAATAAATTCTGCATTTGTAAATTCATTTTTGAATTCCACATTAAAAAAGAGATTTTCAAAATGTTTTTTAAAAATACAATTTAATATGATGAGCCCACTCCTCATTTTAAAATCCAGTTCTCTTTCCTGTTTTCTCACAGATTAGCTCACGGATTAACTATTGGATTAGCAACTTCACTTTAATAATCCTGCTGCAATGCAAATTAGCCACACCGTGGGATGTAAGGAGCTCTCTGATTAGTTGGACAGACACACAATTATAAAAAAAATACCTTGTACAGATAGTAGAAAAACCAGACTTCTGCTAATGGCTCACTGAAATCCCTTGGCGTGGTGTCACAGCCTATATGATCACACCCAAACCTTGCGATAATAGCGGTGCAACAAAATATTGTTCTTTGTGCTAAGATAAACATGCCTCATACACCAGATAGAACATACCTTCACTATGTGGTCCACAGAAATGTACAAGCAAGACATTTTAACTGCTGGAACAACTATTAACCTCTTTTATACAAAAGCCATTTCTGCGAAACACGAATGAAACTGTCACGCCTGCTTACAGTCACCAGGAGGTACTAGAGCTCACTTTAAATCTTCAGTAAATGCCTTACTCTGATCAGAAAAGACACGTGGAAAATGTTCTCCACAGTCTGGGAAAAGGAGTTGGGGTCAATGACAAGTCCATAGTATGAAATTGCAGAAGTTGCTGTGATGGGGGGAGGGGGGGAGGGGGGAGCGGGGGCACACGTGAGCAGTCAAGGCCTTTGCTTTTTGCAAGTAGAAGTTTTGCTGATGACGATACTGTACATTCACTTTACTAGAATTATTTTCCAACCTCATAAATGTATAGGAATTTATTTGTTGTAAAAGTCAATTGAATTATGTGGGGTTTTTTTTTTTGATAGTCAGTCAACTCAGATTAACATCTTAACAAGTCAGATTGTCAAGCCTGCTGCTGCAGCCACATAGCTAATAGAGAGGTTGGAGATTAAATGGTGGAAGGTCTTTACTGAGGAGTAATATCTATAAAATGTTTCCCACAGTTTTCACTTCATTGTGTGTCCTCAGCAGGGCCAAAACCCAGCAACGTTTCCACAAATGAGTCCACTGACATTCCAAAAGCACAAATCTCTCAAATTTCCTCCTGAGTTCAAAACCAAGACTGGATTTGTCCTCGTTCCATTGGTCTTAAAATTACATGACTGCTTATTTCTGTTAATTATTGGCCAAAAATTACAAGCTTGTTTATAGTTCCCGGTTTAGGTGGTGATGCAATGAGCTAAACTAAGATTTTTAAGATTTGGCAGGAATCCAGTGGTGCTTAATATCATAAACCTGCTATGGAAACACTTTTACTGTTTAAATACAGATTATAATGTTTGGCTCTTTGTTTCTGTAATGACGGGCACTCTTTCTTTCAGCAGTTCATACATTTGTTGGATTAGCGATTGTTTTCAGTTTATGGCCCAGAGTGAAGAGCTCCTACATTTGTGGTTCATTAAACTCTTTTGCATGAGCCAATTGAGAACAGCCTCTGAAGCCACAATGGCAATGCTTTAGGATAAAAGTGCGAATTTCTGTTTGTTTGTTTTTTGTGGTGGAGAGTGGTGTGGGGAATGAATGTCTGAAATAATGATTCGCTCCTTTTTTTCCAATGAATCTGCAATGTTTTGCTCTTATTTATGCAAAAACAAACAAAGACACAAAACAAACTCAAAATGACACAAAATTATTAACAAATTTATTATTAACAAATTTTTGATTACCTTAAAAAGTACGTTGAGACACAATTCTACCAGTTCAGTGAGGAGAGAAGAACAATGAAGACACAAAAATGACCTTCCATAGAAAACAAAAAGATATAAAATCACCACACAGAGATGCAAAATGAGCACATGAGCATGATAAATGTCTCCAATAGTGGCAAAGTGACCATGAAAGCCCTGAAAATGTTTTGAAATGAGATGCAAATTAAAATTGCAAAGAAACTGTGTGACTTGCACATAAATTTAAGTTAGTAGCGTGGGTACAAAATAATCTTCGG
This sequence comes from Neolamprologus brichardi, assembly GCF_056152115.1. Taxonomy (NCBI): domain Eukaryota; kingdom Metazoa; phylum Chordata; class Actinopteri; order Cichliformes; family Cichlidae; genus Neolamprologus; species Neolamprologus brichardi. Next base: position 10,536,162 of record NC_142119.1, read on the forward strand.
ACAGTAATAAAAAGAAAATAATTCAGCACTCAAAGAAAATATAATCTAACATTAAACAACTTGGTTTAGTGATTGATGTTAATAATCTGGCTCATTTCCCCGACTAATGGAGCTCATTACATTCATTTTAAGACTGACTTTGCATTTCTGTGTTTGCACTAAAAGAACTGGCCTTAATGTGCGGGGATGTCTCTGTTTGAAAGCTGATGCCAGGAGAGGTTTTATTATTATCTGAAGCCCACAAATGACGTTTGCCACCAGGTCGTTGAGAAAACAGCCGATCCTTTCAGTGAGACACTTTGTGTTACTAAAATGATCTTTGTTATATTTATTTTATTTTTTAGGAAAAGGGCTGCTTTGTAAGACAAATCAAGACTTTTGTCTCAGAATAAAAATTGTCTGTATCCCTGAAGACGTCTGTGTCTGTCATGCTTAATAAAATTACATTTATTCATTATATTAAATCAAACAACAGAAAGTTTAATGCTCCTAAAATTTTGAAACTGAAACTGATATGTAAAACCAACTAGTGTCTCCACCTGACAGGCACAGAATTAAACAGGATTGTAGATTACTGGAAAATTATTTTTGACAGAGAAGGAATTAAGGCTATAGTGGGAATATCAAACACTAGGTTCAAAAAACAAACCTCTTATTTGGTATAACTTGTTCTGGCTGATCTCACATGGTGATGTAATCCTTTAAAAGTTGGACTCAAAAGTTATTTTTTTTCCCACATAATAATCAGATAACAGATCAAACTAATGGTTGTTTCTGTTCCTCTCCATCAGAAACATTAAACTGGTGCAGTTGGTTGGTTTTCATATGAAATGATCCATCTATCGCCTGGATATTCTACTGTAAAATGTGACAGATTTGAACTCTGATGAACCCAACTGCTACCTGTCATTCAGTTTATTAATAAAACTCACGTAGCCGGTCATTGGACTGAAAGTTTATTGAACACTAAAATTACCATGCTTTACAATGCAGGAAGAGAAATATCAACGTAAAATATGCTGTACAGATTTTTACAGTCATTCACCAAGAGAACTTGAATGGCCTCACCGCTCAGAGCCCCACTCCTTTAAGGTATTATGTGTGTTCTGTCTTAAATTGTATATCCCTGAGTAATATTATACTGTACGTCTCTGACTAAAGTTAAATGCCATTAAAAACCAGAGCTCCAAGATTTTCAGTACAAGAATAAAAAGAAAAAGCTGTATTTGGTCCGCGTGTTATCCAAGTATTTAAACCCACCAATTCATTCTCTAAATAATTCTGTTGGCTCAGGTTGGAATTAAGAGAGACAGATTAGAGCAGCTAGATGAATGCTTACTGGCTAGTGGGTAGTTTGCTTGGTACATTGGACCCACAATACAGGTAAACTGTCCAAATATACATGTTTGGACAAACTGTATCAGCCCAGTATTTCTATGCTGTTTCCAACAACATAGAAATAATTCCCTGCAGAGTTAGATTCACCCCCAAAAATCGTATGAGCTATAAAACATGTTCGTTCAAGTGAGAAATCCCTGAAAGTTAGTGAAATTTAAAATAATAAAATAGTAATAATTTAGCTTAGTAAAATATTAATTTGTGTCTGCACCTACAGACTCAAGATATGATCATACCCATGTTTTATCATCTGAGAAGTGGTTGTTTTCATTAAAGAAGCGAAAATGCGAGGGAAGGTGATACCTGGATAAAGTGTCATCCTCTTTCTCCTCAGCTGAACCTACTGAGCTGAAGTCAGAGCTCTAACACACGAAAATGTGCATAAACATGTTCATTTCTTCCTGATTTCATTATAATTACTTATTGTTAGCAGATTAGACATGTGACCCTACGGCCTCCAGACGGCTAACAATGAGCTGGCTAAAACACAACAGCAATAAGCTAATGCTATATTAGCTAATGTTAGACTCAAGTGTCCTAAAAATCACATTTTCCCTCCAATAAACAATTTGATTACATTCTCACATCGTATGAGAGTTTAATCACTAAGACTCTGAATCCAACAAAGTTAGCTCCACTTCAAAGAAAGTGTTACTAAAGGGCAGTGTTTATTGACAAAAAGTTCAGGATATCCTCAACAACACTGCAGTATCATTGTCAGACAGAAATGAGCTTCACTGACTCATATTGGACTCAGCCACAAAGTTTTGCAGTTTCCTCTAGAGTCCATAGATGTCAATACATATTGCTACTGCTGAGGTGAACAGTGGACTGACAGCCTGCACTCACTCACTTAGCTAGGATTGTGCATTTGAATTGGGAGGGGTACGAAAACAGAACTTAGTTGAATGCAGTCTGCTATGTACTGACATCTAGTATTGAGATTTTGCACATTGTAACTTTAATCCTCTAGTTTATTTGAAGATTAGAATCTGTGGGACATGCAAAATTATCCTTAAAGCTGTAAATATCAAACAGTAAATTAGCAAACAATTGGTTTTTAGCTGTTTTCTGTCTGCTGCTTTTCACATTTTTTATACCACGTAATTTTACCAAAAAAGCACATTGACTTTGTGGAGCTTGAGCTAACAACAATATGAGGTAAGTGTGCTAAATACTCATTCATTCATTCGTTTGTTTGATCCACAGGAAGCCCACCTGTGTGCCAAAGTTAAGCCCATCTCTGACATGGGAGAAGTAGTTTTCAGGGTGACATGAGGTGCAGGGCGTCACGCAGGACCAATGCGCCATCTTGTTGTCATGGATGTGCTCGGGCAGGACGCCACCTTTCTGGAGGAGAACTCTGGGATGGGAAATTAGACATTTGGTTTGGTTCACAGCTGAGCGAAAAACACATCCCATATATGAAATCAATATTAAAGACCTTAAAGCTTCAGTGTACTATTTCCAACACATAGTCAAATAGTAATGGCTGAAAATTTAAACAAGGACCTCCTTTCTCTCCTCTTACTTCCTCTCCAGACAACCCAGAATGGGTAAATGCAAGAAGACCCTTAATCTTAAACTGAAACTCTTACTTGATCTTATTGATTAACTCCATAATAAATATAACACACTCTAACACTAGTGACAGAATGAAAGTGAACTTGGAGAATTCACTCAGCTATGACTTCCTCTGAGATGTATTTAAGTTCAAGTCTGAGTCATCATTGAGTGGCTGCCACAGTTACCTTTTACATCTTCATAGAACGAGACAAGTACAACTTGGAACATCTCTTAAAAATAGAATCCGGGTAGTCAGTGCATCCACTAGTCTGTTTAGTCTGTTTAAATGCACTTTGAATTTGCATATAAAACATCGTGAACATTTTCTGAAATTCAGGTTAAATTTGAGCCAGACTCAAATGAAAAGGGCATCTTCAGAATGCTTTTATGACCTCAACAAGGAAAATATAAATTTTATGTGAATGTTGATCAACATCCACAATAAATCCTAAATTTGTTTCTTGCTCTGCAACGACCAGTTTTCCCTCATTGGTTAATCTTAGAGGTGGGAAGTAATAAAGTAGAAATACTTCATTACTGTACTTAAGTAGAATTTCCAGTTATCTGTTCTTTACTCGAGTAATTTTTTTTAAAAGTGGCAGGTAATTTCAAATGCAGCGTTTCTATCAGCGGAACACACACAATGTGTTTGTGTGCAGTTTGTCACACAGTGTGTGTTAAAGGTGCGGCTGCTGTATTTTACAGAGAGTGAAAAGAAAGAGGGCTAACTTCACTCACAGATGGAGAAAGATAAGTAATACAGGACAGGAGAGGAAGGAGAGATGTTAGATTTAAAGGTAAGGATTGCTCAGTGGTGATAAACTGGAAATTTAAGAAAATCTACTGAAGCTCTTAAGAGAAATTATTTTGAGTTGTGATTCATTTCTCCACACTGAGACCTTGCAATTGGTTTCAGGGATCCCCACCTGCTGAATCCCACTTTAACCTCTTCCCTATTCATTCTCTTATTACAGACTAAGACTCCCTCTACAATGTAGGCAACAGAATATAGAGCTATTTTCTTTTCCTTGTTCACAGACATTCTGTACTTTTGCCAGCTCTAGTTAATCTATTGTGCTAGTGTTCTCGTTTCGTGAGCCGTACCTGTTGGCGAGGCGGATGTCGACGTGTGGTCTGGCTGACTCTGGATCAGGGACACAGTCTGGATGGATGCTCATGAAGTCCAACGCCTGGTCTCTTTTCATGGTATAGCAGCAGGGTCCCACTGATGGTCCCACAGCCACCACAATGTTGCTAACTTGGCAAGCAAATTCTGTCACCATGGCATTCACAGTGGCCATGGCAACCCCCATTATGGTTCCTCTCCAACCTGTAAATGTAGCCATTTCATCGTCAGAGTTCATATTGTAAAATTGTACCACTGCAGCCTCTTTTGCACGCTCTCTTCAACTGTTTGGTTTTAGCTTGAATAAATAAATGCTCTAGGGGGCACCAAAGGCTAAAAAAATTATATAAAGAGTCTATAGCATAATTAACACTGAAAGAATTTACTTTGATTCCAAAGAATGTTGAAATGTGTGCTTTCTGCAGTCTTCTTAAGTTCCTCTACTCAAGTTTCTCTTTCACACACATAGACAATGTTGGGAAGGTTACTTTTAAAATGTATTCCACTACAGATTACAGAATACATGCCCCAAAATGTATTTTGTAACGTATTCCGTTACGTTACTCAATGAGAGTAACGTATTCTGAATACTTTGGATTACTTAATATATTATCATGCTTTTTACAATTACATGAATGTACTATTGCTGTGATTTATTACTGTTACTGAAGGTCCACGGCTCCGAACCGTAGTAAAGGGACCTCTGGTTAATATGTCGGGTTTGTGTCGGGCTCGTAGCCGAAAACTAGCTTTACTTTGTTGTCTGGGTCAACTTTGCTAAAAGGGGGACAGAGAGAGGCGTTGAAAGGCTGCTCCAACAGGGACGTACTGTTCCGGAGGAAAACACGAACACAGTGTACAGTCGAGTCTTAATAGCTTACTTACAACTGGGCTCGTCAGGCACTCTGTTTGGCTGCAGTGATTATTATTATATTTACATGCTTCCAGCTCCCGTTTTTGCTCGATGATAACTCGTACTTTTCCTTTTTCTCCCTGCCTCGTTCACACACACATCACGAGTATGGCAGTCCATTCTCCCTGCAGCACGGACTACACTGCCCATGAGGCTACATTCTTTAGAGCTATGCCTGTAGCATTCTGCCTATTAGCTTAGCACAACAACTACAACAAAAAGGCGCTCTCTCACCCAGGAAACACGCAGAGAGCATCACCCTGTAACCATGGCAACAGTAACACTGCCGCCTGGAACTACAGAACGTAGCTGTCAAACAAAACCCAAACAGTCCTGACCCGCGACAATATGAAACAGGAAAGTACCGCCGTGTAATCCATTTATTTCAACAAAGTAACTGTATTCTAAATACCACCCTTTTAAACGGTAACTGTAACAGAATACAGTTACTCATATTTTGTATTTTAAATACGTAACGACGGTTACTCCCCAACACTGCACATAGACATATTAAAAACACTAACTAATAGTTCTGATGTGCATTTTTTTACTTGATTGGCCCCCAATGATATGATGGTTCCCTAAATTAGCAGTCAGTGGTCAAAACTTTGAGAAGCAGTGAGGGCTGACCTGCATGTGCGACTCCGATAACTTTTGCGACCGGATCAGCAAAGAGGAGCGGCATGCAGTCGGCCCCTGGAGCTGCTAAGACAAGCCCAGTCTGATTGGTCACCATTGCATCATAACTCTCGGGCTCAGCTTTCCCAAAGACCCAGACATCGTTAGCGTGGTTCACCTTCAGAAAACAAGCCAACAGTCCTTTAACAAAACACTGATCTCACATCACTTACCTTCAGCACTGAGGTCAGAACAAAACTGTCCCAAAGTTGGAAACCAAAAAAACAAAAACAACTAAAACAAAAAAATGAGTGTTAATCTGTTAATTATTTGTTACTGTTGCATATTAATTTTCTTTGACTGTGAATGCTCGTTTGCTTTAGTTTGTTAACATGTGAAATACGTTGGTGAATATTAAAAACAAAAGATTATATCAAACAGATGTGCATCCAGAATTAAATATGTAAAACTTGCACCTTAATATATGCAAGATGATATATTTTTATACATGCTACTCATACTTTAAGGTGCGGCTGAGAGAATATTTTAAGTCTGATATTTGGTGATTTAAAAATCCGATATTCCAATATAATATTTTTTTTTCTTTCAGACACATAGAATCTAAACAGGTTTCTCTATGTCTGTTACATGGAGCTATTTATTGCTCATTTGCGCTCTGTCTGCCAGCTTGGATCAGCTGGTTGTTTGTTGTGTTTGGAATGTGGATGTTGCAGGATGCCCTCTGGTGGACAAGTCATGTAACATCAACATTCATAACATGGTTGAACATGGTTGTTTCTCCCATCTCTTCTTTACGTTTTCATTTTTCATACAGTTAATATAAGCTGATAATTGCAGGCTGCCAATTGGTCAGACTCTAGCTTTAATTACTACAAATATGTTCCAACACACTTTTTAATTTACAGATGATACAGATAATACATTAAAGGGGAAAATTCTAATAGTGTTGAGTACCTTAACTAAATGCATGGGCTGAGGATGGAAACCAGCATGGAGGGCTAATCGGCGCCTGTTCTCCATTACCACAGCCACTGGGTCCCTCCTCCTGCAGCTGCTGAACAGATTCAAGGAGGATAAGGTCGAGATGTAGGACACACCACCTGTACGGGTGCTGAAGCCATGACCAAAACAATCTGAGACATAGAGGGAGAGAAAAAAGTTAAACTGCTTTTCTAAAATAACACATTGAAATAAATACATTTAATAGCATTTAAATGAATGCTAAGCTACTTCTAGCTCGGTTTGTATTTATTTACCAACATCTTGTCAACAGATTATACTTTAATAGAAAATTTAACACAGTGCACTAAATGATAAGAAAATTCATTAAATGTCAGGATTAAATGATAACATGAGCTGATCTCATGCACAGTTGTTTCCCCCCTTCCTGATTAACTATTTTTTGTGTGTTTGTATCACTTAAATGTTTCAGATAATCAAATAAATTTAAATTCTAGACAAAGAAAACACAAGTAAATAATTTCTAAATGAAAGTGTTTATTATTAAGGTGGAAAAAATTAAACCTACATGGCCCAGTGTGAAAAACTTTTTCACACCACTGTATGTCTCCTGTTATCAGTACACTAGGACATATTTGAATGGACATAGGAGTCCAACGGTATATGGTGTTGGGTATTGGTACATTCTCAGTTTCCTCTTTATCTAATAGATATATCACTATAGTTTAAGTGGTTATCAAATGATTAGACTTTATTATAAAATAAAACAGTCAAGTAGCAGTGAATCACTGTTTTTCCTCCATATATTAAAGACTCTGGAATTTACTATTGTGCAATATATAGTATCAATATATAGTATATGTATAACATATTAAGTTTTGATAGACAAACTCATTCTCGCTTCCTTTCAAATATACACCCATTTACAGAAAATGGAAAACACGCTGTTCCCAAACAGTCAGTGTGGGACGGGGAAGTCAAACTGTTTTCATTTCACATATCGTGCACTAATGTTAACAGGAACCTTAATTGTTTATTTATTACCGTACTTTGCTATTGTATGACTACCAGTGGGCGAGATCTTTATCAACAGAAGAAGCTGTAAAATATATAAAAATACACCTAAAAGTTTAAAATCTATGCACTCCTTCACATTTTTTAAAAGAATTCAATGGCCCAAATTGGAGTCTTTGTACGACCGATTCTGGCCCTCGAGACTTATGTTTGACACCCTTGATGTAGGAGGAGAAATGCAAACTCCATTCACTTATACAGCAATTTAATAACTCCATAAAACTCATAAGTATGTTTTGCTTAAGCCGACCTGGAATGAGCGCAGACTTCAGAACTGTGAGTTCTCCCTTCAGCGCAGGAAGCTGCTGCATAAACGTCGACACTTCTTCGCACACTTCTTCGCCAGGTGAGACCGAATCTGTGGAGGCTCTGCAACTAGGACAAGTCTCGTCCACCGGTCTCTGCTTGTACTGAAAGTCGTATAGGGCCGTAAAAAGGAGGTTCTGGTAATGAGCCAGCACCTCTTTGCCCTGTGCGGTGGTGAGGACCGTGATCGAGCTCAGGTCCAGCTGATCCAAAGTCTGCTTGAAACGGTACAAACTCTCCACTGTGGAGCTCGAGTCTAGGATGTGAACACTTTCGCAGGAGCTCAAGAACGTGTCTACGAAGCCGTTTTTCTCCCGGTAAGTGTTCCCGCACAGCACGAAGACCTGCGAGTCTGAAACCGAGTCCTCCAGCAGAGAAGCGCCCGTGCATGATGCACAGCAGCGGTGAAGCAGATCCACCAGCACGGCTCGACTCATCGCGGAGAAGCTGAAGTATCTGCCGCTCAGCACACAGAGAAAACTCGCAGACAAACGCAGACTCCCTGCCCTTTATGCGGGACCGCAAGGAACGTGTTTGACAACCAACATACCTCAAAAACTACAGAAACTACAGCTGACTCAGTACTTCCTGCACTGCACAGTCGCTCCGCCCACTCTGGAAAGTCCTAACGCTCGGTGGAAATTCTTCTTTCCTCAGCATCTGCTGACTGCTGCATACAGTAAAGGTCGAGTGAAGTCCAAGTGTGAACAATACAGACTTTTCTGCAAAACATTAGGAGCACAGCAATGCTGGCCACAAACTGCACCAGTGTGTCCCCGAGAAATATTGCAAATATTAACCTTTTAGCACACAGTGCAGGCTAAACCGCTACAGCATGTCTGTAGACACTCTCATGTTGTCAAACTGATATAGATCAGATAGAACGGGTTGTTCTAATATTATTAAAGCAACATTTTAACCTTTTTAATGGTTTTGCATAATGTTATCATGTTGAGGTTATAAATGCATAAATAGGTTTAATCTAATGCCGTGAATAAATCAGAATACACCAAATGGAGTTCCTATTTTCTTTCAGCTGGTAAATACTTGATTGGAGTTTGATATGGGTCATTTTCATGCTGTCATTCAAACAGTATACAGTACTGTGTAATAGAGTCGGCCCCCATGTCTTTATATTTTGCTAGGAAAATGGGAAATAGGTGCAGCAGTTTGTTGAAACGTGTACAGGCCTACATGGAACTACATGGTGGATGAAAATGCAACTCTATTTTTGATTGTAACAAGACATCAAACACCACTGGCTGAAATGCCAACTCAAACCATTGCACAGCCTCCACCATGTTTTACAGATAGCTGTAGACACTCACTGTTGTATCTCTTTCCTGACTCCCTCCATGCATGCTGACCGTGCATAAATGTAAATTATAACTTGGTCGTAATTTGTTGTTTATGAAAGAATTACAGAGTGACAGGATTAACTATATTTTAGTGTTTGAATGATACTAGCATAATGTAAATAAATAAAAAGGCTGAAAAGAAAGCAGATAAATGGGATAAAGAAGGTTAAAGTTCAAATGGAATTAAAATCAGGGTATTTTGTAACCTTAATTGATATGAGTGGAGTAACATAAGTAGTAGCACCACATTATTAATCATATTTTGTCATGATGGAAATTATGGTAATTGCCAGAGCATATGATCCCTGCATGTCCATGTGGTCAAACTCAAACTTCCTCTATTTAGCATTTTTAAGCATCAAAAAACCAAGTAGTGACTCGTTTATTATTTACTACAATGAAGTTGGAATAAACTAAGACCAGCTTTTTAAGGAACTGATTAAACCACAGTATTTGTCAGAAATATTTTATATCATTACAGCTGTCTCGAGCTCTAAGAAAAGTCATTAATGCATTCTTTGTTCCCTATTTACACCAGCTTTACAACATATTATAACCCATTTATTATACTCATATACTGTCTAATATAAAGAAAAGAAAGCATCAGTGTGAATACAGTGTACAGGATTTGCCCAGCTTGTCAGCTGCTTTGCTTTCACAGCACAGACCGCTACTAGACGTGAGGAATGAGGAACAGCTGGGCTGCACATGTCAGCTCTGTCTCTTTCTATGTGGAAATCTGACTCACCTGATGAGCAGCAGGATGTTGGATTTTCCCATGGGTTGTTGGTGAGCCACAGTGTCAGCAACGTAATTAACATCGGGTGCAACAGCACAACAAAGTAAAGAGAGAGAAAAACAAAAAGAAAAAAAAGTGCTGATGGTGCTGCTGGGAGAGGTCAGTGAAGGAACTTGAAGGCATGCAGGAAGGGTTTTACTGCGCGATGGGGTAAAGTGTGTTTCTGTGGCTCGTAAACTCTTTTATGCTTTATGATACAAAAGTAATAATTTAAAAAAACAAAAAAAACAGCCAGAAGTACCCAATACCAAATAGCTGGGAGGATTCATTTCAACATTTAAAAACATTCAATTATTTTCCTTTGTATATTTCTGCACTTTTTTCTTTTTAATCATTTTAATTTTTATCATTATTATTTATTCATATATGAGTTTTTTTTATGATATACTATATTCTGTCATATTATGTTATTTATTTTATTGTCAGTAGCCAAATGCAAAAGTGTTGAAACTATATATTTTGTGTGTGTGTGTGTGTATATATATATGACTTTATTTTTTTCAATTTTCATTATTGCTTTGTTTTAGCTGACTAACATGTTTATAGTTGCATGTAGTACACTTTAAATTGATCGATTGCATGTGCCCTGAGCCACCACCAGGGGACGCCAGATATCCAGCTCAGATACCACCTGCTTCCTCATCGTCAGCCTGCATGTTTGATAACACATTTCAAACTTCTCAGCAACTTACCAACCAGAAAGAGGAAGCTTCACACATACAGATGTGTTTTACCTCACTGTGTGTTACCAGGCTACATGCTTTAAGCCCCATCTCAGGCCTTGCAGGCCTCCTTGCGCCATGTATATGAAATGTGATGCTTGTCCCCAGTGGATGTCTCTGCTACAGCTTTCTATTTTCCCACTCTGGCTGCCCACTGGGACTGAAGCTCCCTGTCAACTCTCCTGCCAAGGTTACAGCCTGCTCCTACTGCTGCTGAGGAATTTATTATCAGCATATATTTATATTTCTCCACTGGGATTGGTGCCTATTTCCATCTATACCTGTGTGGGTTTTTTTTGGCATTGGCATAAAGTGTTACAAAAATAAAGAAGGCCATACGACTCATTCATCTGCCTAATGTGTCTATCTGACTGCAACTATATTTAATTTAATGATAATGTACTGTATTGATCCTGCTTGTCAGGAACAGGCATGTATTTCCTGCTTTCACGAAGTGGAAAGATTGTATGCGATGGCTTAATTCGTTATAGATTAGGTAATCATTTACTAATGCTTATTAAAACAGTCATAGCGTTTGAAGAAATTTCATTTTTTGACCACTTATTGCAGCTGGCTGCTGCATGGGTTGCCATATTTAATCTAAAAATGCCAGTGTAACAGCAGTAAAAGGGTCCTTACTTCTGAGACTGGGCACTTACATTTTCTGTCAAGTATTTCTGCATGTTTTTTGTGCCTCACCACAGTTAGTGGGAAATGATTAAATCGAGCTATGAATAAAGTTCAGTGAATTTCTTAAAAATAATGCACTATGCGATTACAATGGAGAGCGATTTGGTTCATGGACAAAGGTGGCTTGTTTTCTCAAGATTTCATGACAAATTAAAGATGATTAAAGGTGTGGAGTGTGTTCCAAGTGCTGCATTTGCATTCGGCTGCAGTTTACGGGAATCTTAAACGTGGTAGTCAAAACGGATGCTGGCCCAAAGGAAGGAGGACATCATTAAGCTTTGAAAAAAGAAAAACTCTAGTTACTGTGGTCAGTCAACACTCTGGTGCAATATGCACTGATGAGCTCAGCAACAACAAAAGCCTTGAAACTACTGAGGGATCACTGATGACAGACAAATGTAATTATGAATAAAACATTCTTCAGAACATCATCGCCAAGCCAAGAAAGAATAGAAAAAAACAGCATCGGGCCATGTCCACGGGTGCCAAACCTGACAGCACTGTGAGTCATTATTAGGAGGGTAACAAGGGTTACATTTTTGCAGGTTAATGATGTCCTCCATTTTTTCTCTCTCTCTCAATGACTGTCTCATTAATACAAACACAAATCACATCCAATATAAAAGTCTTGTAGATGCTTATAATATGTAAACACATTAAAAGCTGTGTAAATGTGCATCAAAAGAAATGTATTCCTAACTTAATTATTCAGAGTTCCTAACATTGTAGTCCCTTTTAGTTGTTTAAACCTTATTATTTTTGATTGACTTCAAGCGTTTTGTTGGATAAATGAACCCCAGTTAAAAGCCCAATTTTACTGTACTTGTTTTCATTGTTTTATAAGAGTGTGTGCCTGGTGGAGGAAAAAAGCAAAGCGTCAATTTGACTCCTGAGTGAAGTGAGTTAGCAGGTTTAGGAGAGCAGAGTGAGATTCTGCTCAGTGGTAAAATATTGATCTCTGTTTTAAACCTAAAGCTGGCTCCACTGAGGTTTTTCGAGGCAGAAGTAGTAAAGCACATCCTGTTACAGTGTGACGTGTCACTGAAGAAACAAATAACTGATCAGATGTTCAGATTTAAGCTGTTGAAAATGACCTGTTGGCTTATAATCTGTGAAACATAAGTCAAAAATATCTCTCATTAATTATAGGGTTAACCCATTAATCTCTGGCTCTCTTCCACAGCGTGTCTTTGTTGTCTTACTCCCCTCACCCACAGCCGGTCACAGTAGATGGGTGCCCCTCCCTGAGCCTGGTTCTGCTGCAGAAATATCATACTGCTAAAAGGGAGTTTTTCCTTCCCTCTGTGTGCATCGGATTTTTGGGGTTTTCTCTGTTTTATTGTGCAATATTAACCAGCACAATGGAACAGCTGTTGTGATTTGGCGCTAACCTAAGAATTTAACTGAATTTCTATCACAAGGCAGAAACTGGAGCTTTTAACAAAGTGACTTTTATCTTTTTTTATCCAGCTAAAAAGGCTCACTTTTGTTTTAACTGATCTGGCCAAGAGGGCAGCAGAAACAAACCCTTCATAAATCCTGTCGTCTTTAGTCTATTCTCCAATACAAGCAACGACATTACTCATAAAACACACACACACACACACACACACACACACACACACACACACACACACACACACACACACACACACACACACACATAGGAAATCACTTTTTGGAACAACACCTGGTTTAAAGTCTGACCAGCAGTAGAAACCAAACTCACTGTTTCTGCTTTAGAGCTCCGGATCCTGGTGAAGTAACAACAATGACCTGTAGAGAGGACTCAGGTATGGCTCTGGGAGCTTATCTTTTTACTGCCAACAAAAATTCAGTTGGTTCTCAATAATGTGGCTCCAGATTTCTGCCTCAATGGCCGGTTAATTGCTGAAGATGAAATATCAAACCAATAAGCGCTTCCTTTATTTCTTATTATTTTATGTCATAACCTAGTTTGACGACTACTCCCCCCCCCCCGGACTCACTTCTATCCCCCCCCCCCCCCCCTGCTGTCCCGGCCGCTGACAGACACCAGACCCTGCCGTCGTGCACGTCTCTCTCTCTCTCGCTCTCTCTGCCTCTCTCTATCTGTCGGTGACGCGCTCCAAGCTTTCTTCCTACCGGAGGCATCAGCAGCAGCAGCAGCGGCGGCGGTGTATCGGTGACTGCTGGCTGAGAGCGCCTGAGAAGAGACACACGGAGGATTGTTCCCAGCTTCTCCCCCCCACACACACACTCACAAGCACCGGGATTTATTGCGCTGACGCAATTTGCGGATTTGCGGAGCATCTATCGAATCTTCCGCTGTGTGACCCGGTAAGGTACGGAGAGGTGCGCTCTCTGCTGTGTTTTAGACCGGTGTGTGTGTTTCATTTCCCCGGTAGATGACACGCTCCTGTCAGCCCGCTGAGCGGTTTACTGGAAGGCGCTGATGCCTTTTCTACCCCCTTTCTCTCTCTCTCTCTCGTTACTTCATCCTTCCGAGCTCAGTGTGAAACAGCGGGGTGAAACCAGAACCGAAGCTCTGTTAGTGACTGTTTATTCATTTTGATTAACGGGGACTCGCTATTGACAACTTAATGCGGTGCCGTGGCGCTTTTCAGCCAGCGGGGAGAGCAGAGGTGTCTGTAACAACGGGGCTCTGGATCCGCCTATTGTTCAACAGATTCTCCAATTAAAAGTGTAATCCAGCCGGAGTGAGGCTAGAAGTCACTAAGAGTAAAAAAAAAGAAAGAAATGAAAAGGCGAATAAATGAGGACTGAAAGTGACCAAATAGAGGGTCAGCACTTCTGCTTCTAGAAAATCCAGAGGAGGGGGGAAGGAGATTAATTGCAAATGCACATCTGTTCACTCTACTCTTTGCACCTGAGAGGCTTCGTGTGTGATGGGTTTTTTCTGTGTGTTTGGTGGCGTTTAAATGCTGGCCCTGTGTGAGCTTATGTGATGCTGGTCTTTGGTTTTGGGGGGTGTGCAGGGGAGATCAGCTGTGGTGGAGGAAAGGATGCCCTTGCTATCAAGTCACCTTGACGACCCTTCAGCAGCACACACAGAGCTGCCTTTTTCATTGTCACACCAGTCACTTTCACATGCTGTCATAGCCATGGAGCCATTACCAAATTGAGGGTTTTATGGGTCTGGCTCATTTCCTGGATATTTCCTGGATGTTTAGTTGTAAATTAAAAGAGTATTTCCAATAAACTGAGTGGCGTTTGGTATTAATTATAGTGGGAATTGAGAAAAGGAATGTCATAGCTATTAAGTCTGGCTCTATCGGAGTTTTTAAGAAATAAGAGAGTAATTAAGGGGAAATGTTGAGGAAAGCTAACAAAGGAAGATGATTTTCTTTATAGCTCACTCTAGCAGTTTGTGTAAAATCTATAAGGGAAATCTTCATTAAAGATGTCAAATTAAATAATAATGCAGTAAAAAAAAAGTGTAAATAGGTTTAATTTGAACAAATTACTAGACTAAAGCAGTCTTTAGTTTACATTGTGCTGATGCTGAGAAGCTCAGGATAAACAAGATGTTCTTGGTAACACATTGCCCGGGTGACGTCCTCAGCACCATGGAGAGATGGCGTCAGGGAGTGTTAATAACAAACACTTCCTTAAATCTGATGGTTAGGTGACTCAGGATGAACCAATACCAGGCCTCAGAGAGGGAGTCTCTCTGAGCATCATCCAAGTGTTCGAGCTCAGTTTGT
This sequence comes from Neolamprologus brichardi, assembly GCF_056152115.1. Classification (NCBI taxonomy): domain Eukaryota; kingdom Metazoa; phylum Chordata; class Actinopteri; order Cichliformes; family Cichlidae; genus Neolamprologus; species Neolamprologus brichardi. The sequence continues at coordinate 10,551,420 of NC_142119.1, forward strand.
TGCACAATTTGATATTTGTTATGAATATTTCTTTTATTTAAATCTTGCCACCTTAATGGTGAAGTGGTATAGTTTTGGCAGGTGACCTGTGGCTTGTGAAAATTTGCAGGATGGGAATATCAGCTTTAAGAGATTGATCTGCTATTAATTATCTCGATTAATCAGTTTTTACCTCTTAGACCAATATGATGTGGTTTTGTCTTATCATGAAACCTCAGTCTCCAGAGATATGCTGTGAAGTTTACTAGAAACAATTGACATGCATTTTTTATGAGTAATTGTTTTTAGCTGCACTGATTACAGTTTCATTGGCAGATTCTGATTTTTACAGATTTTTACTAATTTTCTCTCTAAGACCTTTGCTTATAACGAGGCTGCTAGCCACTTTTCCTTTGTTAGCTTCTTTAAAATGTCCATGTTCACTTATGTGAGGGTGCTTTAAGTGTCTGATTAAGGTTTGCTGTTATGAATGTTTCGGTGGTTGTCCCCCAGTGATTCACTTTGGTATATTTTTTGTTTTCACTCATAGTGAGGAGCTTCCACGCTAACAAGATGTTAGCTTGTAGCTGTGAGTGTCTGTGACTGTTTGCCGGTGCCACTGTGCACGTATTGTGCATGCATGAAATGCATCACCTCATTCTTGAGGCTGACCAGCAGGTCACCGGTCAGGGCTGAGAACACTGGGAATTGGATGATTTGGGTGTCTGATCAGTTGATCACATCATCAATAGCATGCTATGACATTGACACTTAATTTCAATTCAAACCAGCATGATTATTCCTTATGGGATCTTGTGTTTTAGTCCTATAAATGAATTTTCTCCCTTCTTGTTCTGATTTTGGTCTCTACCAGTGATTGTCTCTTTAGCCAATTTATGCTTCATTGCGGAGATAATGTGTCATCTGGATGTGTTAAATACTTGCATTCTGTCTGCTGGTCTTTGCAGTTACACGTGTTGTTAAAAATTAATTGGTTGTTGCTCACGATTCGACCTAAAGACTATATTACAGAGCAGGATTTTGTCTTATCCAGGTAACTTCAGGGTTAACCCTGGGTTTTCTGTGGTTCACTTCTTATCAGGGTATATCACCATGGTACCTCATGCTGCTCCAGAGATGGTCATGTTCTGGATTTGAAATCAGCAGGTACGACATGCCAACCCAATGACCAATGAGCTCAAAGATCCCTCTGACCTCTGTGGGTAGGTAGTAAAAGGGTCTGAAGTAATTTAATGATATCTAAAGTCGTTTCCTGGTTAGCATCAATAAGAAAAAATGATTCTTAAACATAACCTTATTCTTTGAGTTATTTTCCTGTTGGCTGTATTTTTTAAAATAATAATATTGTTGTATAAGCATTAATATATAACCCTAAAACTGCAGGCCTATTTACACTTGTTGATTTTGTATCAAATCAGAGTCCAAGCCTTTATTCAGTACTTGCTTTCAAACCGTTTAACACCACCAAGGCTGCAGCTGAAAGAATAAAAACTCAAACTGTCTTCTAAACATTAATTGAATGAAATGCTGGATTATAATTGATCAGATTCTCTTGCTTCTCAATGACAGAGCTGTAATGTTGGTGTCTCTTAACGTACAGTCTGCATTTTTGACAGCTTTCCTTCCTGCCTGTCTGAACCTTATTAACGTAGTAGCTCTTGTCCAGTCTTATTGACCAAAGGGCTTTAGGCTGCCATTCATTCAACCATTCAAAGTTCATTCAGTGCTTTCAGTACAATGTTTTCCTCTCATACTGCTGCTTTGTCTGCAGAGGTTGTGTTGCTTTAGTCTGTATTATGTGTTTAACCTCTTCAGATTTTTCTAATATTATACTTTAAAAGTAAACCGTTCTGCTTCCAGTACACTTACACACAAGTGGGACTGTTCAGATGCTTCCACCCGTATAATGTGAATGTGCAGGGATACCCTAGTTTACTTTAGTGTGCTGATAACCAGCTTCATATGACTACTTACACTGATTGCAGCTGTTAGCGTAAGTGAATCCAGATAACAGAATTCTGTAACGCTGGGCTCTGGTTTCCTGCAGCTAAGTCATGAGAAGCAATCCTGCTGTGTGTGCTAGAGTTAATCACAAAAGTAATGTTACTTTGCAGAAAGAGTCCAAATTCCCTACGAGTCTGGAGACCTGTCAGCTAGTTAGCTGATTTGCTTCTGGGGACAACTGCTAAATTTTCAGGGCTTTGCTTAAAGTCCGCAGATATCCGATATAAGACCTTCCATTCCATCCACTGGTAATCTTTTAAGAGTGAACTGTTTTATCTATATGTCGATATCTGTTCTTAGGGTTTGAACTTGTGGGTTACTTTTGGTTCCTAGGGTATTTAAAAGTAGATAGGGAGACTCAGTCTCATCCCTCAGTTTTCAGACCCATCTTCTGTTATCCAGCTTGGATTTAGATTCAGGAGACAGACACCCTCTCTGCTTTTGACAGTAAGGCCATTACACATTGCAAAATTATAAACTATGAATTTTTCAGATCAGAAAAATCTACACACAGAAAGCATTTTGTTTTTGCAGAAAAATCGCCCTCAAAAGATGCACAGTGAAAAAAAAATGAAGCTGACATGAAGCAATGATGAGCTGGTCCTGATGTTTCTAAACAAGAAAACAAAGAAACAGAGATTCTGGTTTCATCCGGTTCTCAGGATAAGGCAGCAGGGGAGAGTTTGATGGTTTGATCCAGGAGTTGAAGCTGTGTCACAATCACTTTCTTACATATTTCAGGATGTTAGTGAGGAAGTTTGTGCTGTTGTTGGCAGAGTAGGAGCCATATCTGCGGAGGCAAAGAAATCATTTCAGAGCCGATTTACCCAAAAATGCAAATAAATGGTTTAAATACGTAAGTACAAAGTGATATGGAAAAATCCTGGAGTATGGATCCTGGCTCCTGAACCTGGTTCTCACTGCGAGGATAACTGCAAATTTCACCAAACACATAAATATTGACAGTCCAACTGGATGGGAAATATATTGGACCACATCTAGTATTACATAATCTACAGTGTTCAATCCAGCTATTTTAAAATCAGTTCAGATTAATAGCTCAGCTAATTGATTACTTGCTTCAGTTCTACAATGTATCAATCAGTGAGTATCCAGAGTGAGGCTTGGTGTTGGCTAGATCGCCCTGTCACGATGCCTGTGAATGAGTGACATTAAAACAGTGTTTCCCAGGAGGCCGTGGAAACACAGACACCACTCATCATCATCAACAACAAACAGCTTCTCTATTGTCTGCAGGCAAACAGCCGGCTGTTACATCATTAACTGACACGACGTTGTGACTGCTGAATATCAGCTCTGGAGTCACTGCAGTAGAATTTGACACCACTCTGCCCAGCGGTGGCCGTCTGCTGAGGTCGCGTGACGCTGAAGGGATTAGAGCTATGGTGGCGGTGGTGGCGGCTGCGCAGCTCACCAAATTTCCCCCAATTGGCGGGTCGTTGGGGGGGAGAAGGCTGATGATTTCTCACAGGACAGAGTGGAAACAATGCGACGCGGCCTCCATCACTCAACGCACAGACACAGGCTCCTCTTTCAGTTTTTCAGATTGGACTGAAAATCTCTTCACTCTTCCCTGTCGTGATTGTGTTCGGTGCATCTCATTACACCGTGTGGCAAAAGCAGCCCGTTAGCCTCCGTAATGCGATTATCCATCCTCCTCGTGTCTTTTGCAGATTTTGCCACGCCACCTCACAAACATTAATTGACCCCACGCTGCAGAGCTCAATGGGGAAGACTGTCGCTAATTGCGGTGGTATTTTGAGAGCATTAGGCTCTTCCACCACGGGAGGAATTATTCACTAGAGATGTTTCCACCAGCATTTATGTGTGAGTGAGTCTCTGTTTCCCTGGATTTCAGCTCACTGTGGGGATGCAAACCTGAAATACATGTCAAACTGTGGGCATTGAAAAAAAAACAAACTTCACTCGCTCATTTATAGGTGTTTAAATATGTACACTTGAATCTTGTTTTGAGTATAAATATACTGTTTCATGTCCTGTAACGTCGGACTAGCAGTCACATATCAAACTACATCTGCCTCCCCATCATAAAATAAATAAAAGGCTTGTGTTGTAGAAAATACATTTTTGTTTTTCGTTTGAAAAATAGTGATTGGCAAAACTTAACCTTGCCTAAAACAAATGCTAGATATTCCATTCTAAACTTTACACTCTCTATTCGATACTACATTCTGTAACAGTATGTTATGAACTTGTACTGGATCTGACTGAGAAATTGGTGTGTGCTGTTGCAATTTATTAATCACAGTTTGCTCTTGGCTTGTTTATCATCAGTCTCTCTGCCCTCATTTCCAACTGGTCACCCCAGATGTCTGCCTCCTGGTCTTGTTGGAGGTTTCTTCCTGTAAAAAGGGAGTTTTTCATTCCCACTGGCACCAGGTGCTTGCCCATAAGTGGATTATTTGATTTTCTCTGTATTATTGTAAGGTGTTTACCTTACACAGTGTTGGGGAGTGTACCGCCGTTACGTATTTAAAATACAAAATATGAGTAACTGTATTCCGTTACAGTTACCGTTTAAAAATGTGGTATTTAGAATACAGTTACTTTGTTGAAATAAATGGATTACACGGCGGTATTTTCCTGTTTCATATTGTCGGGTCAGGACTGTTTGGGTTTTGTTTGACAGCTACGTTCTGTTGTTCCAGGTGGCAGCGTTACGGTTGCCATGGTTACAGGGTGACGCTCTCTGCAACTGCGTGTTTCCTGGGTGAGAGAGCGCCTGTTGTTGTTGTTGTTGTTGTGCTAAGCTAATAGGCAGAATGCTACAGGTATAGCTCTAAAGAATGTGGCCTCATGGGCAGTGTAGTCCGTACTGCAGGGAGAATGGACTGCCATACTCGTTATGTGTCTGTGAGCGCGAGCAGGGAGAAAAAGGACAGTGGGAAACTACGAGTTATCATCGAGCAGAAACGGGAGCTGGAAGCATGTAAATATAATAATAACCACTGCAGCCAAGAAGAGTGCCTGACGAGCCCAGTTGTAAGTAAGCTATTAAGACTCGACTGTACGCTTTGTTCGTGTTTTCATCCGAAACAATAAGTTCCGTTATTGTAAAGCTATTTTTTGGCTACGAGCCTGACAAAACCCGATGTATTAGCCAGAGGTCCCTTTACTACGGTTCGGAGCCGCGGACCTTCAGTAATAGTAATAAATCACAGCAATAGTACATTCATGTAGTTGTAAAAAGCATGATAATATATTAAGTAATCCAAAGTATTCAGAATACTCTCCAGTTACTCTCAAAAATACATTTTGGGGCATGTATTCTGTAATCTGTAGTAGAATACATTTTAAAAGTAACCTTCCCAACACTGGCCTTACAATATAAAGCACTTTGAGGCAACTGTTGTTGTCATTTGGCACTACATAAATAAAATTTAATTTTATTGTAAAGGTTAACATAATTGACTAAAATTAGCCTCATGCTGTTTACTAGAAGACTAACATGCGATTAAAACAACAGCCTCATCAAGGAGATGTTTGTTGAGGCTATAAATAAAGAGAAAAGTACAGTTACTTTACCATGGGGTTTGATAAAATCAGACTTCTGTTTTTGCCTCCTGCTGACCAGTAAGAATGCAGGTAGAAGGCACTTCCTTATTGGCTTCACCTTTGCTTCTTTTCTGCTAGTACCTACGTGGCCAAAGCAACATGAGAAGCCTGTCAGGTGCAACATGGCTAAAAGTCATGTGATGTCATTTGTATGCAACACAAACAACATAACTGAAAATTGATGGATTTAATTTTTGTGAAGGAGTCACACTCATGAATCATTGAGTTGCGTCACTGACCGACCAATCGGTGGCATTCAGTCTGTTGACATCACATTTTCGGATTGATTGATTGGAACCCCGCCCGAGTAGATACTTCAAAAGTACCTGGTACTAGATACTACCACCTAATGGGAAAACAAAACAAAACAAAAAAAGTCAAGCTGAGTAGGTACTGGTAGAAAAAGGCTATTTTCTGGTCTGGGAGCTATGGCCATCTTTTATGAAGAGACAAGGTAAGAAAAACATCAAAATAACATTAAAAAAATTGACCTGATCTCAGCTGAAACCCAGCTGAATGTTGAGAAGGGGATGAAAAAAATACATTGTTTGTATGAAGCATCACTTTAAGATTTGGCATGCTGTCCTGATGCTTAAGGTCATGACAAGGGGAATCAATGGAAGTGAGGCAGAGTCCTCCAAAGGATAGCTATTTGAGTTTGTGTGTGAGAGAGGAGTCGCCAGCTGTGTATTGATTGGAAGACTCAGCATTCAGACTGACTTCTGGCTCCAGACCAGTTTTCTCTCCCGCTTGTTCGCTCGCTCCTCACAGCTGGTTTTCATTCGCTGTCACAGAAATCGGACTCTGAGATTTACAACCAGTGCGGTGTGAGCAGGAGGGCAGCGTCTGGTCTGAGGGGAAAAAACAAAATGCATATGTACGTTCTTCCTGAATTCACAGCGCAGTGCCATGCGTTCAAGCTGCAGCGCAGAACAGTCAGCTTTAATGCAGAAAGACAAATGTTATTAAGGCCAGAGGGTCACTATAAATGCAAGAATGAAATTACTTTGACTGAGGGGGTGAATGGGTTCACTTAAAGGGGCACTCTAGTGATTTATTATTGCACTCAAATAGCACAAGTTGCAAGACAAAAGCCGGTTTAGAAAAAAACAAAAAACAGGCTGTAACAAACTATTTAGATGCTGTCAGAAACATAGACCCAGATGCTGATGCTTTAACAGCTGTGCTCAATAACTATCAAATCAGAAAACATCATGACATAAAGCACTTTAAATACTGCTAGGTTTGAAATTTAGGTAAAAACACATATTCACAAACAGAAAAGAGTAAAACATCCTTAAAAAGGAACACATTTTATTCAGATAGGATGGGCGCTGGGTCAAGAACATCTAGATGAGAAGAAGTCTTCGCCCTTCTGGGGGAGCTGGAGTTGGAATGGTTATATCCATTTTCAACTCCCATCTGGAGAGAAGTTAAGACAAATCCAATCTGCCTTCTCATGCTTCCAATGTAATTTGCAACCAGAGTTTTCATAGTAGTGACCAGAGAAAGAGAAGCTAGTAAGCTAAGAGCAACCAAGCCTAAGACAGAAAACCTGATATCTATGTAGAGACAATTAGCAGTGCCAAGTAATGGCTGTGTGGAAGGCAGACTGTAGATCCAAATGCAGGACTTGGGAGACAGAAAATAAAGTCAAAATCCAGCTTTGCTGATCACTCACAATAATACAAAGAAGTCCAAAACAGTTGCAGGGCAGAAGCAGAAAATCTGAATATCAGGAATCATTAGGGAAACACAGAGCAAGGAGACAAACAGCCATGAGGGACGACACGGCAAAGGACAAGTTAAGACTCATATGCCAAAAACCAGTGGAGAGGTAACAGGTGGGAGGACAGCTGAAACTAAGTGAGAAAATGAGACAAAGGAAATAAAAACTAATGCAAGACAAAGGAAAATGATTACCAAAACAAAACAGGAAGCGTTAACACAGAGACTAAACAAGACACAGAGGAAGGGATACCCAGGAACTCAAGGAATGAAATATAAACCCAACTATAACCATGAACAGATGGCAGATATACATAAAACTAAAACCTGAGAATACGCTTATACAGACACCTAAAAGAAAACACTTACAATACAATACAATTTTATTTCTATAGCACATTTAAAAACAAGGTGTATGCCAAAGTGCTTCACAGAAACCAAATAAGAGCAATAATAAATACAAGTAAATAAATAATAAAATAATATAAGTACAAGTAGAATATACTAACAGGTGGGAGACATAACTAACCAATGATACCAGGCATAGTAGGCACGAGCCGAAAGTCTGAAGGTTAAAACATAAAAACATTAATAAAAGCAAAAAAGATAAGTTACAGTACAGTTAAAATGCAGGGTCTAGGAGGCAGGGAAGACAAGGCTAAATAAATACGTTTTTAATCGAGATTTAAAAGATTGAATTGAATCAGACGCGCAGATAGCTTGAGGAAGATTATTCCAGAGGTAGGGTGCAACAGAGGCGAATGCACGGTCACCTCTGTTCTTAAGGCGGGATCTAGGTCGCACCAGGAGCATTTGGCCTGTTGATCTAAGCGCTCTCCTAGAGGTATAAAAGCTGAGGAGATCTTTATGATAGCTGGGCGTGGTGTTATTTATGATTTTAAAGGTGAGCTATACATTTTTAAAATCAATCAACTTTTGTAAGAAAAACTTAAAACACATAATTCTTAACACCAAAAGGAATTATGGAGCTACTCAACTCAAAACTCTGGGACCAAGAAAACGTTTCATCTTCCTACACTGAGCATCAAGAGGCAAGTCCAAGAGGTGTGTGCTCATATTAGAGCCAGGCAGAAGGCAGACCCTCAATATCACATGCTCTCAACTATGCAGTCTCTGGTTGGAAATAGCAAATTCAGTCTTAAGTGATCTGTGATTTTCACACATATCTCAGTCTTTAACAAAGTACAATCAGAAAACATGTCAGTTGTGTTAATGCTGTAACCATGGCAAGTTATTTTTCTACAAGGCAGGTGTTGCTCCTCAACATAGAAACACGATCTTTTTTGATCGAGGGAACAAATGAACAGTCGCTATAAGAGCTAGAATGTTTCTTCTGTAGAAAGCAGCTCTAGTTCAGACTCTGAGACTGAAGAAGGGAGAGAATTAACCTCAGTGAGCCCCTTTCCTGCTTCCTCCTCCTCCTCATGTTAATGGAGACAAAGTCATTACTGTCACTCCAGAAAGCTGCTGTAGCTTTCAGAATCAAACAGCAGCCACTCTCATATTTCTCTGTCCAGACTGGAGCTCATTAATTTAATAAATAGTTGTTAGTTAGAATTTAATTTTTTAATCAATTTGTTTGACTGTTGTTGTGATTTGAAACTATATAAATAAAATTTAATTGAATTAAGAAAAAAGACGTCTCTGCTTTATATCAAAAACTGTATATTTAGGACTTTAAAGTATTTTGGAGTTTAGTCACAGAAGCATGTAAATGTGCTGTAGGAAGGTTTGATGGGTATTTTATAGAAAATAAAAAAAAAAACAAAAAAAAAAAACTGCAGTTCCTCAAGTGGCCACTTGAGGCTGGTTCCAAAAGTGAGCAAGGCCCATAGACTTTCATGTTAAAATGCTCGTCTTTATAACAGAAAAAAGGGCATGTGTACAATGTGGTGCAAAAATGATTTTAAGCTCTATCATTAGTTTACCATTTCATGGAGCAAAGAGTGAATTCTAAACCTTATCAAAGCTTAAAGTTAGAGCGATGCTCAGTTAAACTGACTGGCAGCTGTTTGCTTCTCCTCCACTAATTGAAGTTACTGAACTGGTTTGTGGTGTTGGTGCCTTTTGGAGCATTTTAAATTTTATGATAAAAATATGGATTGCTGCCATATTAATTGTTGTGAAAGTCAAGCCAAGAAGACTGTGCTTCTGTTTTGCTGTTACAGCCAGTCTGTGGATGCAGCTTGCTAACCGATGGGTGTCATCAGCCCTTAAAAGCTGCAATTAGCTGATCAGCTTGGCACATTTTTGTTACTCATTTTAAAGTTTTAATAAGCTAAAAATGAATACATTAATCAATAGCTTAAAGAATCAAAAGCAAAATAATAACAATAAAATTAATAAATTGTTCTGGTGTCTTAATTGTATGAGCTTCAATAATTGGTTTATCAACAGAATGAATATTTAAACGGCCAAATGTTTGACTCAGAAAAATACACAGCATCAGCATGCCCAGCATCATAAGGGCTGCGGTAAATTTTCTGTTCATCCACTGATACCTTAACACACTGAGCTTTTCACTGCTATTAAGACACACATAGTTAGAAGCATGGGCGCACATACAGAGGCAGATCACAGAGCGGCAGCACATCAAAGGAGGATCGGCCATCAGCGTGATGGAGGAAGCAGCCGGAGGGGAAGAAATGCTGTGACTGAAGTGCAGTCTGATTCACACAATAGCTGGTGTGTGTGTGTGTGTGTGCTGTGTGGTCTTTTTCTGGCTACACATCAAGTAAATCTGATTTGTGCTGAAAGCTGCAGAGGAGAGTGGCAGGAAATAGGATTTACTTCCTGTCTGTCTGAGACGCAGCGGCCGATGCAGGCCTGCGACTAATGACTTTCTCATTATTGATTCAGCTGTCAGTTCATTTGTGCTGGTTTTCATCCATTTATTTATTCTAAGTTTTATTTAATCAGAAAGTCCAAAGCAGATCCATATACGCCCTCAACCACTAGCCTGGTTTCTCAGAAAATTTGCCAGTAAACTAAACAATAAACAAAGAAATAAATAAAAATTTTAAAGTAAACTAAAGATTCAAAAATTTAGAATGTTCAGTTTTACTAGCAAATATGCAACAAAAGACAACATCACATTTGAGAACCTAAAACAAGCCAATGTCAGTGTTTTGAAAATTTATGGAGAGATTATGGAGCAAAAACATTTTGATGTCATTGCTGACAAATACTCCCCATTTATACAGCACGTTTAAATATACAGTATATTACATTTTTGGGAATTGGCAGTTTTAAATGGCAGCGATGGAGCTGCACTGCTGGAAGTACATGTGACAAATGTGGAAATTCATCAGCTTTTCTTAAAAAAAAAAACCTTTTCACATTGGTGCATATTGTAAAATGAATCTGCTCATAGCAATGTCTCTGCAAAATTATTGCCAGCTGAGTTGATTAATTATTTGTGGCTCTGTTCTGAGACCTTTATCAAGAAACTCAGTCACACACATCATGCATCTTACAGAAACAAAGCAACAGAATTTATTAGCAACTTTAATCGATCGTGTAGTTTCATTAAGATCACAAAAGGGTGGCAAATGGAGATTATTTTGAATATTTTCCATTTTTAACTTGATTTATTGGTTCTTTTTGATTAACCCTGCCTTTTCTTTCTAATCAAAATTTTAAAACAGTAAAAAATGTAAAGTTAGTCCGGCCAGTTCGCATGACAAAAAAGCCAAATGAAAAACAAAGTTACATTTTGGGTCTTATGTGATAAGACAACATTTATATTTTTATTAAAATGTCAAAAGAAACAAAGATAAGACAAAAAAAATTACAAGAACAGCTTTTTTAGGAAGCTAGCGCAAGAAATGGTGTGCGCAGTATGTACAGTTTTAAACAGAAACGGTGAAATAAGAAATAAGAAGTGATTAACTGTCTGATCATTTACAGTTTGGAAGATGTTTCATTTTTCTGTTTGATCTCATTACAAATGGAATATTTTATAGATAAGAAGATGCCTCCTTTAACTTGAATCCTTGTATTATTTAGTTCACTCCTTTTAAAAATTGACTTGCTCCTGTTTCAGCAGAAAAAGAGTAACACTGGTTAAATAATTGCCCAACAGAATCTGGAATATACGTGTAGCTTCACAGTTCTGTTCATTTACATTTATTTTGACTTAAAAAAACATTATAAACATAAAAACAATACTATAAGGGCATTTACAGTTCAGCAAAACCCCTTCAAAATCTCTCCATATAAATTCTCAAAGTAATTTTCATCCCCGCTATATTTCAGTGGGTGTTTCCTTTGCACATGCCCCGCCTGATATCTTTTTGTGTAATCCTACAGATGGTCAAACAGATGGACAAATATCATCTCCACAGAGCCGCCGCTTTCTTGGCAAAAGGAATCATCTTCTTATGGAACAAACTCACTGCTTTGACCAACAATCACTATCTTCTTTTTATGTTTCTAATGTGCCATTTCAGTCTATTTGATTGTCAAATGTTTACCTGGTCTGCAGGATCTTCATATAGTTCTAATGGTTGTTCTATCCAAATATGCCTGCAGTAGAGGAAACTGGGCATAGTTTAGATTGGGGTGGATACAAATCCCATAGTTTCGGTCAGGGCGACAGATGCAGGAAAAGCCCTCTGGGATTTGTCTGCTTATGGCCACATTGTAGCTCAAACTACTGCTTGACATGGTTGCAGCCTATACCTAATTCATCCTGGCCGCGTTTACTCTGGGCTGTTTAGATACTGGATAGAAGCTCAGTCTGCCCAAGATGCCTGAAGGGGCCAAGTGCGAACTGGATATTAGTCTTTCCCGATCTCTTCTCTTCATGAGAGTGCTGTTTCAAATAAAAGACATCATCTGCTATCCTCTTCTCTCGGCTTATTGCCTTTAAATGTGCAGGCGAGACTCAAATCGCGTGCACATGTTAGGTCTGGAGAGGTAATACTTTTATTTCAATGTTATGAGGCAAGATGATCCCGTGGAGTAATTAGATTGTGGTCTGTCGCTGCAAGCCCCCCTTTTATAATCCCATTTGTGTTGGAAGTTTACGGTGCTGTGGTTGAGGACCACTGGTGGACCGTTCCCAGTTTCCAAACTGTATGAAATAGCTGTAGCTCTAACAAAGTGATCAGCAGCTCTGTCTTTGGGTTTTTAGCCACAGTGTGTTACACATTGCTGCTTCTATGTGTGCGTGCCCTCATAATGCTGCTGCACGGCTGCAGCTGTAAGCCTGTGTTCATTCATGCAGAGATGTAGAGGCAGGATGCCAGTCCTTGCCAGATGAAACTTAACACACACATAGAAGCCGAGCAGAGATTCAGAGAGCGAGTAATGCATCGAGAGCTGAAGTTTGTCCAATGGATACTTGTGCAGAGTCTCCCAATTTGTATGTATTTGAGTGAGTAGCTAAGAGAAGGGACACGCCCATATCCTCATGTGTGTGTGCATGCAGGAGGAAGCACACCCACACTTGTTTAAATAAATGATTAAAAATATGTAAACTGTTTTGTTGGTTTTTTGCAATAAATGACCAAGAAATAATCAGCTGCTTTGCCAGTGAGTCTCTCTTCCTGCTGACTCTAACTCCACCCTCTTTAAATGCAAATGGAAACATGAATCTTTGCTCTGGTCTGCAGCCCCAGTGAGCTCGTCACAGTTCTCCACCTGCTGCACTTTCTCCTTAGCGTCAGCCTCTATCTTCCAGCAGATTTCTGGAGCAGATCAAGAAATAATGTTGCCACAGTGATGGCTCCAACAACAGGACAAGGTCTTTTCAGGGGACAGAGCTGAGTGATACAAGATACATGAGTCACAAAAAGGGTCTTTTTTGTTAAATGATCCCTCGGGTCTGTTCCTCCAGGGAAATTCATTTTAAAAAAAAAAGTCCATTTATTGCTTTTTTCAATTATCATTATTCTATTTGGGTGATAATTATATTGTAGGTTTGCATATATAATGCTTTGGGGATGTAAACAAGTGGTTCAATAAGTGAGACATAAGCTGAGCCCAGCTATTTCTCAGATTATTGGTGTACATTTAGATTGGAGAGGCAACCATCCGTTTGTCTAAAAAACCAATGACAGTGAACAATCAACAGTTTGTACTTTTGCAATTTAGAGGTGGATGTGCACAGAGCTATCACTGGAAACCTTAAAGCGTGGAGATTATGAAGCATGCTTTTCATTTGCATTTGCAGTGGACAGTGATTTTCCAGAGAAGTGCAAGTCATGCTAGATCTTAATGTGAGCTTTATATGTGAGTTCAGATGTTATAACTTTAACTTTAATTTGTATTAGAAGCTTAATAACCTCTCTATGTCTTTGATCTCACACAACATATTTCTCTTTCACTAACTTTAAATACAATGTCAGAAACAGATTGACTACTTATAGTCAAATATTAATAATAGTAATAAGAATAACACCACCACCACCAATAATAATAATAACAATGAATTATGATGTATTTGTTGATAAACAAGCCTGATTGCTACAGATTCCATAAGAAGAAAGAGACTGACCCTTGTGGATATACATGTACTTGCATTACACATTTTAGAGTCTACTAAAATGTTGATTTTGGGAAGAAATTGTAATTATTAAATTCATACAAGTTTGTGATCAAGAGTGATTTAAGGTGAGTTTAAGTTTAGGATCAAGCAAGGGAATGAATGTAGGTCAATCCTAAAGAAGGACAGCATGACTTCCCATATTCTCTCCCACCAATAACACGCTGGCTTGATCCGCCTCTCTCTATCCAGGGTTATATGTAGCTGTGTGAAACTTTCGGTGACATGATGTGTATTGGCACAAGATTCACTGTGGCAGACCAACACATCCCCACAGTTTCAATGAGGAGCTTTTATATCCAGCGATGTGAGTGTGTGCAAGACATCTGGCAGGAATCAGCAGTGCAGGTTTTCACATTTTCAGGCTTCCTGAGTGGTGTTTGGGTCCCGCTGTGGATAGGTTTTGTTTTTCTTCGGTTGATTTCACTGCTTTCCCCAGAACTGTCTGATGCAGATAAAACAAATATTAATGCAAAGACAGTTTTCTTTATCCTGACTGTGTTTGACGAATTCGACGCCAGCAGGTCTGTCGTCTGTGCTGTGTCAAACCTGTGTGATATAATTGTTTATAACTACAATATATAAGCCAAAATGTATTTGATAGGGGTTCACCAGACCTGTTTTTTTTCAGTCCCGAGACAGACAAAGACAGACAGACAGATAAAGCAAATGTTGTTTTATAACAGACTGAAACATACAGGGAAAGCACTGCTGCCAGTCATGTCATCTCACTGCTGCTGACAAGTGGCAAAGTAAACACAGAATTGAATTTAGTAGAACAATCAAAATAATTTTTTATACTTTGTCTACCAGATCTAGTTTTTTAATCAATGTTGGGCCAACAATTATCAGCTGTATCCGAGCTTCGAGCAGGTGCTTGGGGAGGATGGTGGGCATGCAAAGCCTTTCATGTTAGAAACTAGTTCAATTCCAGACTCTAGTCTGCCACAAGAACCCTTTATTTAGGTTTCAGATTTGTTGTTGGAATTATATAGAACCAAATGAACACAAATGATAAAGACCCAAGGTGGCCCGCACTAGGGTCTTTAGGGGCCTGCTTGCCCATTTAGCCTGTTTGGTATTTCTGGTGTGTATCTGAAATGCTAGAACTATTATGTGTAGTAACAAATTATGCCATTCTTTGAATATATAATATCAGACCTGAAAGATGTGAGATTTCTGGATCCAGGGTAGTCTTCCTGAGACAAAAGACAACCTTGTTTTGAACTCATGTGGATATTGTGAAAAACATTCAGTAATACCGCAGTCACTCCAACTGATGCCAGAAACAAACAAATTGGTGTTAAAATTGTTGATAGGTTTGTAGCATAAACCTATTCGCTGGAACGTTAAGGACAATTTAATTACACAGCAAGCAAGACACGAGTAGGCAAAGTTCTTCATGTTTCTCGTGCACGGGAGAGAACTGGACAAACGCCGTTCCTTCGCTTGACCCCAGTTGCTCTCGTCCGCTCCCCTGTAACACTGCTCTTTTTTTGAGGTTACATGAATATACATGGCTTCATTAACATATGACGTCTACATACAAACAAAGAGTACCTTGACTGTGCGTTGTATAAGTATGTGTGCGTGTGTGTGTGTGTGTGTGTGTGTGTGTGTGTGTGTGTGTGTGGTCAGAGTGTGACCCCATAAAGACTTCCCTAAACCTGCTGGTCTGGAAGTCCAGCAGTTCATCTAAACAAAAGGCACTTAGCCTAAAACAGATATAGATACGTTTATCCTACCATAAAACAATAAGACAAGGTACGACCTCTCCCATGCTCCCAGGATGTAGGTGTGAATGCCAGAACACTCTGGAATGCACACCAAGCCTTTGCAGACTATTAAGGATCACACATCCTATCACTACACAATCAATTATACACCTCTAAGCATATATGGTTAAATATTTCTAAGCATAAATGACAATAAACAATACAAATCTAACAATTGTTTTTTGTGATTTGCTAATTTGCCAGCTCTTTGATGGGTGTGGCTTTGGAAGTAGAGGACAACATCTGCTTATTGAAAGGTTGGCGGTTTGATCCCTGGCTGCTCCAGTCTGCATGCCAAAGTATCCTTGATCAATATACTAAACCCTGATACATTCAATGGAGTGTGAATGTTAGATAGAAAGCACTTAGCCACAGAAAAAGTGGTTGTGTGAATTAGTGAATAAGACATGTTGTATAATTTGCTTTGAGTGCTCAGGTAGAGTAGAAAAGCGCTATATAGGAACCAGCCCATTTTAGTTTACCATCTGTAAATGAAAAATCAAGCCATTACTTTGACAGAACTGTGAAGTGACTCAAAGGTGTTTCCTGCAAATATCAAAAACTATGTGCTGTCATTTCCTTAATAGATAATATCAGACATGAAAGATGTGAGATGCTTGGCTCCAGGGTAGTCTTAGTCTTGACCACTGATTTGTAAAATTATGAATACTGACCTGATATTCAGCCAGGCAGAAAATTGGTTGACCACCTCTGGGCAGCAGGTGCATTCTCTAACAAACTATATTTGGCAAAACACATTTAGAACAGATAAAAATGTGGCAAGGTTCCCACAAGTGCGCTTAAACTGTGTTCCTATATGTATGACACACCACACCATGTAGCTGCATCAGTTTGACAGCCACAGGACAGTCGGAGACAGTGAGGGATGAGCTTTTATTACAGAGTGGACTCCTCCGGACAAAGAAGACGGATCATGACACCATCCAGCAGTGGGAACAATAGAGGGAACAAGCTGCCCGCAGCCTGCCAAACCCCCTGATACACCGACAGCAGCGTACACCCTCTGTCTTTCTGCTTTCTGCTCTGTCCTGATGATCACATTGCGGCTGCCCTGATTTCTGCCGGTTGTAATGTTTACTCTGCTGAGTCAGTGCCAGCCTTAAGTAGAGCCGCAGCAACTGAGACCAACCAGTGTGACATTTTATTTGCCTGACTAATGTTCAAACCTGTGCGTCAGTTTCTTTACTCTTCTAAATTTCTGCTTGAAAAACAACTGCCTAAGGATGTAGATATTTTCAACGTTGTGTAAAATATTTGAACCTCTTGCTGGGTAGGGTTGAGTATTGAAAACCTGCTTCAGCTTAATAAGAACCAACTTTAAAGAAAGGTGTTATGCTTTATTTTGCTCTAAGCCCTTCTCCCAACTCCTGTGATCTATTTGGTTCTTAAATCTAAAGCAGAATCAGAGCAGAGGAAACCTAAACAGATCTGGGTAAACGAAACAGCTTAAATCATGCTGCAGGTTGCCAAAAACACTGAATACTTACAGGAATGAAATTTAATTTTTGTTATTTTTGTTTCAATGTTGAGTTGTAAGTATAGGTATAAATAATAATAACATTATTTTTTCCTCTTTTTAAAACACAGTGACAAAGTGCTGCACACTTTGGATAAAACCACAGACACACATTCAAACATATGGGCTTACGTTCATTCCAGCAAAGACACATTCGATATGAACTATGGCCAAAAATTATTGGAGAAAGATTAAGGAAACACTAACCTATAAAAATGGGTTTTCAGCAGCTCTTTAAAACAAACCACAGACTCATCTGACCTGATAGGCTGAGAAACATTGTTCCAAAGTTTGTGAGCAACAACCTCATAAGCGTTGTCACGTCTGCATAAGAGGGTGGAACACTTAACAGACCCTGATTAGATGATGATGATCTTCTCAGTAGCTTTGATATACATGCAGGTGCTTGGCCATGTAGTGCTTCATGAGTCAATAATAAAAATGTAAATAAATTCTTAATTTCGTGGCTACTTTTTGTTAGCAGCCTAGCTGCTGCATTCTGGCCTAGCTGATGAGAGGCCAGTAAAGACTGGCAGATGCCAGAAAAAAGTGTGAATACTAGACGTTCCAAATCATTGGATGACAGTAAAGGTTTGATTTTTGCACTATTTCTTAGAAACAGGACTGAATGAGATTTGAGATGTGAGATCAAAATTAAAATGCTGGTCCAAGATAAACTACAAATCTTCTCAGCAGATGATTTGATAAAGCTCACAAGGGGGCTGATGTAATGACTGATCTCCTTAGAGAAGCTGTGTGGGCCAAACACAACCTTCAGTTTTGTTTCCATAAAATCAGCCTCACATACAGAACTGAATAGTCATTTTGCTAACTGCATTAGGGATCTTGAGCTAATGGATACTTACTGTCTCATCCAATCGCTCGACAGATTCGTCTTCACCCATTAGGTGTGTGAGGCTGAATTCATGGAAGCCCAACAGCTAAATGCAATGGTGAAATACAATCCTAGTGTAACAAGTAGGTGTATGGCGTTTGTCATTAGTGTAATGCACCATGAAAAATGCTTGTCAGTCAGGCAACTTGAGTGCACATAAAGTTCTTGTAGGGCAACTTGAGTGCACAGAATATCTGCACAACCAAGTATGGACTTAAAAATACACTCCACAATAGTTATAAATGGCAACAAGCTTCTAATTTCTCAAAAGATAAAAGAAAGCCATTTTATTTTAAAATCTTTGGGTTAGATGTTGAATTCAAATCCTGAATTACAATCTGCTTTCAGAAAACATCCATCAGCTGACAAAATCTGGGAATATTCAGGTTAAAAGCTTGAGGCTGAATTAGCAGCTTTTTGCAGTGCAGCTCCAATTACTGGCGACTGAGAGCATCTCTGACTGCTAATCTGTGATTTACATTGTGCTACTTCCTCATTAAAAGCTTATTAAAAATCAGTCAAAGCCAAATAAATGATTATAGTGTGATATCTCTGTCAAAAAAACATGATGCAGAGCTTTTAGCCCCATGCTCAGTGCCTGTTTACTCTGTTTCTGTACCGAAACAGAGACAGTTTAAATCACTGCACATCAGGCCCTGTGAATAATGATGTGTTCACTGACTGAAGTATCTGTTGATCATGAAGCCTTCACTTACTGCTATACATACGGGGGTGCATTAAAACCTGAGGAGTAAAAAGTCCATTAATATCTCAACTTAACTGAGAAACAGGGAATAAATCTGCTAAGTGATCTGTGATTTAGACCTCTGTTGTGAAAGCTGTTTTCAGATTTTTTTCTCATATTGAAGGCTTCATTCCAGTGAAGAGAGATAAATATGTGTTTACAGTTTTAACCAGCTTATCGTGGTTGTACTCTGTGAGACAGTCAAGGACAGAGACTTCAATTCATTTCAAAAACCCGGTTACTGGCAGCACAAAAATGCAGGTAAGAAGCTGCTCAAGCAAAGAGCTTCCACGCAACCACGCTGTTCACTCTCCGTGTGAACGCGTGCTTGCATGAATGCCTCTGCTGTGCTCCGACGATGAATGTGTGCATGTGTTTGCTTTGCAGAGTGCAGCATGTGACAGTAATGGCTGCTGAGAGCATCTTCTGCTCTGATGGTTTCACTGATAAATGCTCTTGGACAGCCTCCTGTCCCCTACAGCCACATCTCACACCACACTACAGCTCCCAAAATTCATCGGTCTCCTAGCTCACCTGGTGATTAGAGGTTTGGGTTTTTCTCTGGGTGCAGTAGACAAAAAGCACAGAGGTGACCTGGAGACCATTTTTCCTCCAGTCCATTGTTCTGGAACCTTAGACAGTGATCTTTCCGTCCTACTGTCATTGCTGTTATAGCCTGACAGACTTTTGAGGCTGAAATGAATACTGATAAACATATGGTTCAACCTAAACCATTTTCTTCAGCTGGTAGCATCTCCACTCTCTTTATTTGTGTAAATAAACAGCAGCATGTATTGTTTTGGGATGCACTTCTTTAGTGCATTCATGTCACTTCCTGAGAGCCTTGTTAGTGATACATCACTATGGTTATTTAACCATAAAAAATGTAAATTTAAAAATATGGTACACATTTAAAGTGAAAACCCTAACTTATTTAATTTGGTAGATCTCGGGTTTTTTGGTCACCATCCAGCATGTCTTTGAACTCCTGAAACCCAGAAGTGATGAAACAGAAAATATGGCAGTAGAACAATATGAAATAATATGAAATAATACAGAGGAATACCTAACAGGTTTATCTGTAAAGGTAGAGAAACAGAACACAAAGCTACATTGAGGTGAAGATCACACTTGGTTTATAGAAATGAATGAAACTCATTCGTCACGATTTTACACTCATTCATGGAGTTTTATATTGCCAGCCATCCGCACATTGACACAGTTCAGAGACAACATGTGCATGCCAACCAATTTCCTAATAAGTGGCACTTGACAACTTTTAAGTGTTGGCGATTACAGATAGGTTTTTGCTCCACATGTTAATGTGTTTGTGTCCTTGTTTCTCATGGAAACTTCCTGGCTCAACAGATGATGGAAAAGTCACATTGGTATGAATTTGTCTAATATTTCCCACTGAGCTGGAGTCATATGTCTAGTCCTTGTCCCACCACAAAACTAATGCAGCATGTCCTGAAAAATGCAGCTTTTTGTTTAATGACTTGAGGTTTTTTCCACAGTTAAATTTATTTATTTCTACGTCTGCTTAAATAGTTTCGAGGACTGTTGAAATCTGGTTACTTTCTTTACCTTGGAAAGTAGTCTGCACTGAGACAATTCTAAGCCCAGAAAAACCCCTGAAACCTGGTTCTGCATCCTCCTGTTTGTCCCATTGCTCTGCACATTAAATATGCATTTTTACATTTGAACTGTACAGCACAGGAAGTCGGGCCATGTTACTGAGACGTCAGAGTTCATCTCTCAACCTTTCTAGCTTGGGAGGAAAGTAGCTGCAGGGGATAGAATCAGAGAACAGAGGTTAAATAGAGCACATCTTTTCTTCTCTTGTGTTTCTGGCCTCTATTCTCTCTTAGCCTTCTGTCCGTGGTATGTAGAGCATGGCTAAGTCATTCACTGACAAGCTCCATCTAATGCAGGTTACTTCAGTGGTACCATTTACTATATTCATTTAATGGGAGATAGTCAAAATATCCTCTTCTGACCTGGGATGTGTGACAGTGTTGCTTTATAAACCGATTTAAGTGACAGTTTTGTATCATTCAGGCATAAATGTTAAATATATGCTCACTGCATTAGTTGTCGCATGCACAAACTGTGATGTCTTAACAGCCCTATAAGCATTTATACTGGTGCTGGATTTGCTGGAGTCTTCTCCGGAAAAATAGGTGCCGCCACTCAGAGAGAAACCTCCCCCATCAGTGATGGTATAGGAGTAGAAAGTCGAAACAGAAAGCAAAGTAGCTGCAGTTTTCTCCAGCTGCTGTAGCTTTAATTTTGCTTGGCGTAAACTTTGCATTGTTTGCACCCCATGTGTACGCTAGCATCTTTATGTTATACTACTGTTACACTGGCCTGTTGTATTTTATGTATGTAAGGTATGATATGAGAGACCAATGTACATGCTGTACACCTGACTATCAGTACACTGGCAACCGAGAGGGTTTTGGCTTCCTACGGCAAATATACGCAGCATAGCCAAGGTACAGCTACCTGGCTAACTGCTCTCTTAGCTAATGCTCTAGAACACAGGTGTCAAACTCCAGGCCTCGAGGGCCGGTGTCCTGCAGGTTTTAAATGTGTCCTTGAACACAGCTGATTCAAATGGCTAAATGACCTCCTCAGCATGTCTTGAAGTTCTCCAGAAGCCTGGTAATGAATAATCATTTGATTCAGGTGTGTTGACCCAGGGTGGGATCTAAACCCTGCAGGACACAGGCCCTCGAGGCCTGGAGTGCGACACCCCTGCTCTAGAATATGAATCCATTGTGCTGTTACATGATTTATTAATGTCTAAAATCAACACTAAAATGAAAAAACAGTGCTGTAAACAGAGTGAAAAAAGATGTGAAAAAACTTGTCAAGATCTAGAAAAAAATATGACGTTGAATATTTATTTCACCCCTGTATAATCCTAGTAATCAACTTGAAATAGCATGAGATTTTACTAAGAAAGCAAAAATGAATTTCACTGCGGGTTTTATACTTTGAGTTCTTGCCCATCAGCTGCATGGTTTCAGTTTTTGCTAACTTAATGCTGCTAGGTTCTTTAAATGTTTCTGAATCCATTGCTGTTGACAACCTAACTTGATAGCGTGTGAGATTGTGGGGCCTTTGTTCATTTAGTGAGGGACCTATGAACAACACAGTCCTGTAACACAGAAGTTCATCAGTGAAGGTCTGTTTTATTAGATATTATGAATCAAATAAAAAATCTGGCTTTGCGGGCACTAAAGTAAAGTCAGAGAAGAGAGAGAAAGATGGACACCTAGGGAGAGAAAACTGGAGAGATTTTTTTTTTACACGTGAAAGCACACTCACCTCATCCCGCAAATCTTTGAGTTATCAGGTTGCTTAGCAACAACAGAGAACCAGCTTGTAGTGGAAGCATGTGCCACCTCACTAACTTTCCTAATTGCTCAGATCAACTGATTAAACAACGACACCACAACAGAGTCCAAAGGAAAGTAAGATTTGTAAGGTTCATTTCTTTAACAAAACCAGACTCGGTTCTTGACTTGGTAAGTGTCTGTGTCCCTAATGGCTTCTTTTCAAGATGTTATATTTTATCTTATAGCTAATTGTAGAGACAAACTGGAAATGTGGGGAGAGAGACTGAGGAAGAATTAGCCTACATTATCATCCAGATGGGTGTGAAACTGATGTGTGCCAAGGTAGCAGAGATGAATGCAACAGAGATGAGGAGCAACTTTGGAGTTTGCATAGTTTGCATTGTCTTTGTTTTCTGCCCTTGTAGACACCGCCTCCAAAAGCACCATACTGGACATATATCATACTCCACACAACTCAGGTTGGCATCAATAAAAGTTTTTAAAGCAGCCCCTCACAAGAACATCCCCAAACCATTACCCTTACTTTTTGTTGTGAGGGCACAAAGTGTGAATTTGGGGAAAGAATACTATTTCCTGAGCTAACCGAGTTGGACCAAGAGTGTTCCTCTGCATCAGCTGTAGCTGAGAGTCTGTTGATGAAATCACAATCATCTCCGATCTTCAGTCGTTCCCACAAAAGTTTCTGTAACATGTTGAATATTTTAAACGGACACCAGCTGATGTCACCTGGTTGTGGTTTTATTTCCAGAAAGGGCCTTCTTGATTTTCCACTTACATCAGAACTTCCAGTTGTTGCACTGTTGTTCAGCGGTTAACTATGTTACCGTTTTGTTGTACAGTCACAAACTGTTTTCAAAAGCATAGAAGCATGCAACCAGGTCAGACAACTGCCAGTCTTTAACCTTCCATCTCTCAGAATGTGCCTGTGTGAGAAATGTGCAACTACTTGTCACAGGTGCTGTAATTGCATTTAAAGTTCCTGTTCCCTGCTGTTTGCACTACATGTGAGAAAGGACAACCATGGAAAATATCCTAACTTGACTTCCCCAGACAGGTACACGGTTTATATTCCTTTGTAAACCATCCTAGTGGACAATGTGTGTGCAGACTGGTAAAACTAAATATATAGAATTTTGGACTGTGTTAGGTATTTTGAGATAAGATGCTTCATCCCAAACCTTTTGTGATCATTGTTTTACACTTTGTAGACATATTAAAGAAGGCATCCTTTGATCGTTACACAGAAACTTTGAAATGACAGTATGTAACTGCTTACAAAGTTATATATTTGCATAAGACAGCATGTCATAAATAACAGCAATGTGTAGCTTTTTAGATAGAGGTCTAAATGTTTTGCACAAAGCAGTTTAGTTCACGGAGTACTTCTCTGTTACCACACATCACCGAAGAAACACTTTAAACCACTCAGCTCTCTTTAGTCCAGCAGAAAATGTAGGCCTCCTTGAAATTTTTAATGGTTAAAAGGGTATTTTCCTTGGAAAAATCTGGGTCAGTACTGTGTTGAAAAATTGTTTCCATGCTCATTGATTGCGTCACAGTATTATCAGGAAATGACACATAATGACCCATGTTTCCACCTTTTTTGTCAGCAGGTGTTACCTAGTGTTACCATGGAAACACAAGTTTCTACATAAAGTTAGCAGGGGTTGGGTGGATAATTTTTCAGACTTTTTAAGTCACTCTTTATTTCTATGAAACTGTTGAACTTTCTAGTTCATTGGTTGAACTACAGGTACATTTAACATCCTTCTTTTAATTACATGTATCTATATATCTATGGATTGAACCATATTTAAACGTTTTGGGTGATCCGTCTGAGAGAGAAGCATCATAGCAGCCCCATGAACTTCAAACTGACAAGTTTCGTTTTCAGACTGTAGCTAATACAGATCTGTTTCCAGGGTCTCCTCAGGATGTTAAGTTAGATCCAAGGACGCAAGCACAGCCAGAAGAGAGTTTGGCTGCTGTAATTTAAGCAGTCAAATGCTTTCAAGATAAGTCAGTCATTTTCAACACATTTTTAGGTCTTATTATATTCATTCCAACAAAAAAAAAGGGAAAAAAAATGAGCTGAGAGTTTTCTGATGGGAAGCCCATTAAAAGGGTATTGGAAACATTTTGTTAAAGGAGATTTTGACTAAATGCACCAGCACTGCTTTTTATGAATTCAAACAAGAAAAAAATACAATGTAACTTTATGTATCTGGATTTAGAGTAGAATAAATTAAGATCTCTCTTGATTATCTTTTATGTTTGCTGTGTAATGTGTCATTGTGCAATGTTTCATTGCCATGGTTTTGTCACTTGCATGTATTGTTTTTACAAGTCACAAAGTTATCTCACATGATAGATAAGCAGGGCAGAAGATGCACGATGGAGAGGAGAGTAACAGAACTTCACACGTGGAAAGTAGCTCACGGTTGTGGTTATGGTCATGTTAATGCTGGAGGATGTTATGTAATTTAGAGTCCTCATAAAGAGAGCAAGCAAAAAATTGTTCATGTGCATGTTTGCATGCAGCACTGCCCTCCTCCTGTCGAGGTGTTGCCTCAACATAAATATGTATTTCCTGCCTCCATTGTCGCCTTGAAGAAAAATGTAAATTTAGCATTCATCTCACTGCTTCCTCCTTATTTTAAGGATCGTGTGTGTGTGTGTGTGTGAGAAATCTTTAACCAGCCACAAAGCCTGCAGGGCCACCAAGGATAGAAGCACATTTTCACTCGCACTTCCTCTTATCTTCCTTTCTAATTTTCTCACACTTTTGCAATGCAGATGCTAAAACACACACACACACACATACACACGTACACACACACACACACGTACACACACACACACACAGCATGGCAGGGTTATTTTTCCATGCAAAGATTGTAATGCATGCAGAGCAGTACAGTGATATTCTGAAGAAGGGGTGGGGGGGGGTTAAATTTTAATGAGTTATCCAGGAGGAGGCCGTTATTTCATTGGAAACACTTGGGTGCACAGGGCAAAATCTATAATCCTCTTTATTGGAAGGAGTCTTCATGAACGTCCTATGGGACCGCTGCCTGTGTACGTCTCCATGTTGTGTATATGTGTGTGTGTGTGTGTGTTGGTGAGGGGGTTGTGATGGAGCTGCCGTGAAATCTCTTTGTTCTCATTCAGGAATATTTCCATTTGAGCACACAGGGATAATCAGCTGTGTCTCACGGAGAGTAATAACTGCATGATGGCTTATTTCAGAATTCAATTTGAAATGAACATCAAAAGGTGATATTTTTCTTTACTTGTCTATATGATTAATGCATGTGGGCATGCAGGAGGGTGCTGTAATTGGTCGTGTTTAAAGTCGGTTTTCGGCAGCAAACATGAGGCGCAGAAACACATTCTCACACTAGCGACGAGTTATAATTTAACACGATTTATGAAGAGACAGTGCAGAACAAAATGCGCTGTGTCTTTTAGGCATTTTAAGTGTTTGTTTTCTTGTCTGTTATCAATACCATCTGATCATCCCAAAATCACTTTTGCAGCAGTACAGTCAGAGTCCTGTAGCAGATGAGGCGACTTTTGTTGTGATTTGGCGCTATATAAATAAAGAAAAAAAAAAAAAAGATGGTTGGGCCCCCACAGAGCCCTAATCTCAACATCATGGAGTACAACCAATTCCCTTAATTGTGTCCCTATTTCCTTCACTTGTCTCTTCTCCTTGCATCTGAGTTCTGTCCATTGAAGACTTGAGAAAAATTAGATATCCTTACCAAAAGGTTGATTTGTTTTGTTGAATCAGCCTTTTGGGATTTACTTACCTGGATGACTGAGCATGCATCAAGATAGATATCCTTCCCTTTTATCTGATCTTCACTGCTGATGACAGGCACACAGCTGTATCAACGATCAGTCTGATTTTAGAGGTCTGAGGTGTTCTGTAGAAGTGATTTAGTATCCTCTGCAGCCTCACATGTGACTCAGTGGTAAAATGTGTTTATTGCTGAAAGATAACAGACTCCACCTCTTCCCATTATTCATGACACAGATTAAAGCAGATGGCCATAGTAAATGATAAATGGACTGCATTTATTCAGCACCTTAATAGCCTTGTTGTCCATTCACATCACTTTATTGTTTTTTTTCTACACTTGACCAAAAGCTACCGGTGCCAAAACAAAACACTTCAATATTTTGCTGCAAAATCAGATATGTATTTGCCATAACTGTCAAACTGCTATGATGTTCCCAATCACTGTGAGACATAGTACCGCAAAATGTTCACAGCATTGTAGATGTCAACATCTCTTCTTCTTTTTATAGCCTCCACACAGATGTATCTATTTATATTACACCTAAGCCAACAGGAATCAATTGCACTGCGGGGTTGCAAATGAGAAGATGAAGACCGATGCAACAACTCATATAGCTTTTTGTGCAGCTCAGTGTGTAATCATGTGAATGTGTCTTTTCTATAGGCTTGGGGGTTTTTTTGTTGGTTTTTTTTTTTGTATTTGTGGGATCCTAAAACCCCACAATAACATGGAGCCCCCCATACTGGTTGAGTGTGATGGTTTTGTAGAGATCTACAACTTTAAACGCTGTTTGAGATTTAAGGATAATAACTGGATTCTAGCTTGGGTAAGGGTCAGGCAGGTTACGCATTCACATGTCACAGACAGTGCTGGGTGCCCACAAAAACTATAGAAAAAAACCAAAGTAAGTGCTTTGTTTCGTGTCCTACAGCTCTGTGTTTGAGCAGGCAGGTGGATTGATGCACACTGTAGGAGAGATATGTTTTTAGTCTTCTTTTAGAAGAAAGTACAGACTTTAACTGGCCATCAGATGATTTTTACATTTGTAGATGATGTTTCCTTTTGAGAATATTTGGGCAGCAAGCTTTACAGTAATATACCATGCAGACATGTATTGTAGGAAAAATTGATGAATAGTCAGCTGCATCCCATTACAATCCTTTGTCATCATTGGTACTTAAATTTACTGTACTCGAGGGAAAGAGCAGAATGTGTAGTGTGTTGTCTAAGATCTCAGTCCTAAATTTCCCAAAGGCTTCAATGAGGTTGAGATCTGGAAACTGTAAAAGCTCGTAGTATATAAATGACATCACTTTCATATTCGTCAGATACATCAGGCAATTGTGTGAGACCTCCTGAATCATAGGAAAGTGGTGACCACTCAGAGCATTTTTGTATTGATTTGGAGTGATCCTTCCTCCTGAAGGGAAGAACCCAAACAACAGGCACAATAATGCCGTACACATCAGAGCCACCAGATCCTTTTATTCTATGGGTCACTGCTTTGACAAGCAGAGTGGGGTCTTTGACTTTTTTTTCCTTTTCTTTCTTTTTTCTACTTTGTCTAATGGGCTCTGTCATAGTAACAATCAATGCGTCATGCTATATTCACATTGAAATCTCCATCAGTTTCTCGCATTGCCGGTCAGTCACTAGAGACCGCAAGTTTCCCAAACTGTTATTTCAAGCCATTTCCATATTATTTGGAACCAGCCATCCAGCCACTGTGTCAGCAGTAAAGTGAGAGTAGCAGGGCATTTGGATTGCCACTTACAAAGCAAACCAGCCTCTCTTTGCACATCACATCAAATCACACACTGTGCCTGTCCTCATTGTACTTGAGGAAAATCCAGCCATTTTCCGCTGGTGCCCACAACATAAACGGGGCCTCTCCGTTTCTCCTAAATACATGTTTTTTTTTGAATACTTTGTATTCAGCCTGCAGTTTCACTTAGTCATTAATGAGAAAGCTATGAGCCTATAGACATATATCATAACTTCTTATAGCCAGCTTCCAGTCTGCAGCATACACGCTCACAGATGTCAACGAATCCCCCTCTCCTCTTATCTCCTCTCGCTCTGTTTGATTATGAAGAGTCATAAAAAATGTGTTTTCTTCTTGTCTTTTGCCTGCTGTCACTGTTTAAAATGACAGATTAGATGAGCTGTAGCTAATTAACATGCAGTTGTAGCTACTAAATGAAAAGTTTGATCATGCTCCGTGCAGCTGACATCTGTTTAGAGTAAAAAGATGCAACATTTACACGTGCATGAAGTGAGAAAGAGGTCGGAGTTTTGTATTATATATTCTATATTCATGACGCATTCTGCCTCCATGTTGGGAGTAGCTTATTGTAAGTACTTACTGTAATGAACTTACCACTGTTATGAAGAAAAATACAAACAGGGAATTGCAACTGAGAGGCTGAAGCGAGTGATCCTTCCATGTGGCAGAGTGCAGTCAAAACATTCAGCTGGTGCGTCAGAAAAATAAAGAATCAAACAATGATGTGAAATACTTTGCCTTACGTACCCTGGACTCATTCCACCGTCCCTGTGTCGGTTTTGCTGCTCTCCTGTGCTCTCTGTTTCACCAAGTGTGTTGGCGTCTTTGAAGAGATGGAGAAACTACAGCTCAGAGGAGACACAAGTGAAAATCACCTCACTTACGTCGGCAGCATCCTCTCTCGCTGTGTAAACACCAAGGGAGAAGATGATGTTGTTGTCATGCTCATTTTCTTTTATTTTGTTTTTTTGTGGTGATATTTCAGGATTTTGTCAAAGTTTCCAAACCCACTGGAGAAACATGTGGGTGGAAATGGACTTTGTGGGGCTCCCATGGTTTAATAAAGGCTCAATTAAAGAAATTAAAACCACATTGAGCCTCCACATGAGCCTGGAAAGACTGCCGTCCGGCTGCTTTTCCTCGCTCTCTCCATAGGCAGGTGAAATTCTCATAAACTCTCCAAAAGCAACATCCTGAGGAGCACTGTGCAGATTATTTAGCCTAACTGCTCCCTTTTCCTCCTCTTCTCTCTGGTGTCATTAACAGTGATTTATACGAGGGCTTGCCGGAACACGGATTGTGCCAATAGGTGGGATGCGGGAACATCGCCCCATCCTCCACTACAGAGCGCTCCCCGCTCACCCTGCTGCTCACCACGCCTGTTTGATTGATCAAGGGAAAGCAAAGGGGCCATAAAGCAGAAGCTCACACAAAACACACAAATGGTTGCTGTGCTTTGTTTCAGGAGAGAACAGCCAGTGCGACTACGGATGTGTGTGATGAATAGAGAGGTCGGTCGGCAGAGACCTGGGGGTTTGCTTTAGAGGGAAGACCGGCACTTACTTGGATTTCTCATTTGGCTTTCAGGATTCAGCTGAATGAATGAATTCATTCCTACCAGATAAACATGTCTGATTTCACATTTTGCTGGTCTTTCTGCACTACTGAGAAGGGAAGTGTATTATAATTATGAATGAGGTTCAGTATTTGAAGCTGGCTAAATGCTTCGAATGTCTGCTGCAGTTCAAATTCAGTAATTACCAAAGTTTTGGACTGCTAGACTGGCCCAATTTAAATCTTCTGCTGCTGCTAACCATTTTATAAATGAACCAGACTGCACTCAAGTTTGAAAATAGAATAAGCGGATGAGAGTTAGATAGTATAATATGTTTCACTGCCTGTTGTGATGCATGGATAATTTTAAAGTTCAGGGTTTCATAATATAAGTACATTTTGTTCTTTTAATCCTTTAATGAGGACCTATTGTGCTTTCTCTGTTGTTTCATGTACACTGACCCAATGGTCAGTGTACATGGGACTTAAAAGGTGGATGCTCCTGTAAAACGTGGCCAAATGAAATAACATTTAAATGATGAGATCAGTGGGCGTGTAAGCACTAACTCTGATCATGGTCAGTGAGAAATACACTGCATTTATTCAGCACCTTAATAGCCTTGATGTCCATTCTCACCGCTGGATTGTCACCAAAAGCTACCGGTGCCAAAACAAAACACTTCAATATTTTGCTGCAAGATCAGAATTTTTGTTTCCAAATGTATTTGCCATAGCTGCTGCTATGATGATCCCAATCACTGTGAGTGTTCACAGTATTGTAGATGTCAACATCTCTTCTTCTTTTTATAGCCTCCACACAGATGTATCTATTTATATTACACCTAAGCCAACAGGAATCAATTGCACTGCGGGGTTGCAAATGAGAAGATGAAGACCGATGCAACAACTCATATAGCTTTTTGTGCAGCTCAGTGTGTAATCATGTGAATGTGTCTTTTCTATAGGCTTGTTTTTCTTTTTTTTTCTTTTGTGTTTGTGGGATCCTGAAACCCCACAAACACATGGAGCCCCCATACTGGTTGAGTCCGATAGTTTTGTAGAGATCTACAATTTTAAACGCTGTTTGAGATTTAAGGATAATAACTGGATTCTAGCTTGGGTAAGGGTCAGGCAGGTTAGGCATTCACATGTCACAGTCAGCACTGGGTGCCCACAAAAACTATAAAAACAAGGTAAATGCTGAGCTTTACAGTAACATACCATGCAGAGATGTGGTGTAGAAAACTGTAGAATACATGAGACACAAAAGGTGGATGCTCCCGTAAAACGTGGCCAACTGAAACAAGGTTCAAATGATGAGATCAGTGGGTGTGTAAGCACTAACTCTGGGTGCAGTGCTCAGGCTGTAAGAGATTTATTCTACTCTGTAGTCTGTGTGATGCCAAAGAAATTGGTAACGGACCTAAAGTGCTCCATTAAGGCCCAGTTTTGGATAAATAACTACTAATTTAAACTATGAAAAGCTACCCTGAAAAAGAAAGTCCAAGAATAAATATATGGAGTTAGAAGATGAGCAGAAAAGGTCCCCCTTTAAAGAATAGTTTTTAAAATGCTAGTGCATCTTCACACAGGGGTGTCAAACACAAAAAACTCCAGTCTCATCCATGGGACAGCTTTGGAATATTGGAAGAAGGGCTTAAACCTTCATCTGCAGAACAGCTGCAATCAAAACCAAAGCAATCCTGCAACACCATTATGCTATTGTAAATATTAACCTGACACACTTCTGTATCACTGTGTCTACATTTAGGCATTAAAACTATATATTGCAACATTGCACTAAATCCATTTTAAAATCCTGTATAGCTGAAGTCGCTGTTAATCCTATAATTACAAAACTAAATAAATAATTCTTACATTTTGACATTTTACTGCTTCTAAAATATAGTTTGAGGAACATGAATACCCCCCCCCCCACCCCCACCCTCGTCCCCCCCCCTCAGAATTTCTAATGCATCCCTCATATGATCCACGTGCATCACCCTCCTTTTCGTACATGCAATGAGAATGCTTGGTGAGGAGATGATGTTGTTAATTGATATGCAGATTTATTCGTTATTTGCATATCAGTCAGTTTGGCGGTGCTGAGGTGATGAGGGAGTGAAAACAATGAGATAAATAAAACACCGGCAGTAAAGAAATAAAAGTATTAAAGCTTTAGTGAGAAACAAGAGCAAAGACAGAGGGGGGGGGAGGTTAACAGCACACCCGCTGTTCAGGGGTGTTACCAGTAATTTAGCTAAGGTAAGCGATGTTATTTCCACACCTTTATTTTCTGCGTTCCAGTTTCAGCTCAGTTGAGCTTTGTTTTCACTGCTTGTAATAATTGGAGGGTAAAAGAACTGAAAGAAAAAATATATATATTGAAAATAATTTAATAGTTTTCACTTTAAACTGGTCACTGTGAAACAGAAGCATACTGACTGTGTCTGTATGTGGACAGGAGCTGCTGGAAGATGGACTGGTTCATTCCAGTCTAGACTGCTTTGGCGTGGGAGTGTCTTTGCCATATGGCCCGCTCTGGCACTCACGCGCTGTGCTATTCACTTGGCTGAACATTAAACAGCGATCGCTCACTTTCTGTTTACAGACTGTGCTACAACCATCACCCAGCAACACATTTAATGCTTTATTGTCTTTAAAAACAACGCACCTACACTTTTCCCATTCAGCTAGTAACAGAACATCTCATCACTTTACATCATGTCATATTTCTTTTTACATTTTAGATGATATCTAACTGATAGCCATTGTTTGATCGTAGCTTTGCATGATTACACTGCTAAAGAGATGATAAATAACCAGCTACAATCTGAAGCAGTAAACATGGAGCTGAAGCAAGAGGATGGATTCAGCATTTCAAGGGAGTGGAGCCTTTTATACATATTACAACTGAAAGCAGTGAGAGAGAAAGTGTAAAGATAAAATCTGCTCTAAGCTGCTATCATAGGCCCATCTTAATAGCCTCATGCCTGCAAATGTTGTTGTTTTTTTTTTTAAAGAAATGTTTTTCTGCTAAAACTGACTTTAAAATATTGTTTCTTTGTTTTAATCTACCAACTGTAGATGTGTGACAATGACAGTTGTTTTTTTGGCATATGGGATGATGTTGTTGTCACTGTTACAATAATGCAAGTTTAATTAGCTTTATTGTCACAGTAACAGGATGATGCTGCACCTGGTTGTCAGGTTTAGTGGAAAGCACCCTTGTCTTTGATATTGAAGGAATTTGATGGTTGCTGATGAAGATTTAACTGCAACTCCTGGTGTTTCTTTTTGCACTGAATTAAATCACAACAAAACAATAAATCCAATGGCCAGTGCTTAGCATTGGTGGAGAAGTTGGGACTGATGAGGGAATCTGATCTAGTTACCTCAGCTGCCTGGACCCTGCTGATATAAATGAGCAAGTAGGTCTCCCAGACAAATTTCCAAACTTGAAGCCAGAGGATCTTAAAAAAGTATCTGGGAAAAACGCTGGTCTTCCAAGAGCTGAAGGAATCTCTTAAAATCTCTTAAAAATAATCATTCACCTGAAAAAAACTGGACACACCTCACTTATCCACACAGTGGCAGCGAAAACATAGCGGCTTTCATTGAATGATATTAATTAGTAGTATAAGTATTTTTACTGGTACCTCTTTCATCTCTGCATCAATATGAGGAGCTTTTCTTCTTCTTTAGTAAAGTGAGTCTTTGGGGGATACCTTTGGATAGTTTACACAGCTGAAGTTAGACGTCAGTTTAAAATTACAGTATTAAACTGTAATTTTACACATCCTTTGTCTTTTACACTGAATAATGATTCTGTATAATTTAGCAGCAGGCAGTGTGGTTTCCCCATCATCAGTTAGTACACTTTACAAGCCTGTTACACTTCATGATAAAAATAAATCCTGTTTGATGTCATTCATTGCTCTTTGTTACTGGCCAATTCCTTTTTGTTAGTGAGATGATTTAGCTGAAGTGACCTTTTGTCTGCGGGCTGCACAGTCTGTCATCAAGATCCGATCAGCTTTGCGCTGTTTCTTTCGACACAGTTTTCCTGCTTTTGTTTCTCTGTGGGCTTCTAAAGCTTAGCCTTTCTTTAGAAAGGTCAGCAAAGCCCAGCTGGTGCTCGGCATATGCGTGTGTATGTGCACAGAACTCTTGCGCCTTCGTGCAGTAAATCGTGCAGCGGTTTTATTAGCTGCTCACCTCTGCGAGCCTTGAATCCATCATACACACACATTAACATTCAGACAGGCACTGTCTTGCTTCGGGGGATTGTTGAGATGATGTCATGGCTGAAACCTGATGAGATCTCAGCACATTTAATTCATTAGGACAGTGGTAAAACTTAAACACGGGACCAATAAAACTAATGAGGAATTCTGTCTTTGTCTCCACAGGGGCCATCAGACGTGAGCAGCTGCAGCACAACAGTGAGTCAGAAGTTTATCTTTGCTGTCTTTTCGTCTTGGTTTTGCAGGTGTATGATGAATAGACCCTGTCCAATCACTTTGACATGCCATATTTTCTTTCTTTTTGTTTCCACAAACAAATGGCTAAAGAGTTGATGCAGAACCAGCCTGATTTTTCAAGCTGTGTTGATAATGTGTTTTGGAAAACTGTCCCTCAGGTGCTGATCCAGACACATCTCTGCAGCTGCTCTTTGTTACTGTGCAGCTAAGGTCACTTTCACATTTTACGTTTTGAGATTATTCTCAAGTTTAGTTTGGTTTAAATTACAAAAAAACTGCTTTATCACATATTAGGATGCACAGTTTGTTGTGCATGCATGCAGGTTTATTGTCGATGGAATCCACTGCAGTCATCTTGTAAATCTGCATAACATCACTGTGAACTACAACACAGGTCTCTAGTTCTTACTGCCATTAATGGACAAGGCAAGAAGGTGCGCTAAACATTCCTCAGAGAGTTATAAATGGTCCACATTGACATGCTCGTCCATGATGTGAATCTCCCATTCCAAAGATGCTCTATTGGATTAAGATCTGTTGACTGTGGAGGCCATTCAAGTGCAGGGATAATCTGAGCTTTGTGGCACGTTGACAGACGATAGGCATACCGTGGTCATATAGGGATGGACATGGTCAGCAATAATACTCGTACACTGTGGTGTTTAAACAATGCTCAGTTAGTACTGAGGGTACTAAAGTGTACCAAGAAAATACCCACACCATTACATCAGCAGCAGCAGCCTGCATGGATCCATGCTTTGATCGTGTTTACCACAAATTCTGACCTGAATGTTGCAACAGAAATCAGGATTCATCAGACCAGGCAAGATTTTTTTTCTGATCTTCTGATATCTCAGCTTACAGGAGTGGCACCTGGGGTGATCTTCTACTGCTGTAGCCCATCTGGTTCTGCGTGTGTTGCTTGTTCAGAGATGCTCTTGTGCATACTTCGACACCATTAGAGGTGTTGTGTGGGAAAATCCCAGTAGATCAGCAGGTTCTAAAATACTCAGAAATGGAAATACTGGAAATGAAACACTACTCAGCTGACTTTAAATGTGGGCTGGCACTCGAATCACTTTTCTTCGCCTTTTTGATTCTTGGTTTAAGCCTCAGCATCTCCTCATGACTAAATGTATTAA
Organism: Neolamprologus brichardi; assembly: GCF_056152115.1. Lineage (NCBI taxonomy): Eukaryota > Metazoa > Chordata > Actinopteri > Cichliformes > Cichlidae > Neolamprologus > Neolamprologus brichardi. The sequence continues at coordinate 10,586,415 of NC_142119.1, forward strand.
ATTGCTTTCATGTGATTGGCTGATCTGAGATCTGCGATAATGAGTATTTGAAGATGACCGTAGCAGTGTAAATGAGAGCTTCCTCGCTTTTTGGTTCTCTGTAGTCTGGATTTGAATGCCTAGTAGTTTAATTTCTAAGTCTATGAGATTTGTGGCATGAGGCAACTCCTTTCCTTATTTTGTATTGAATTTGGATCCCTGGACACAGACAACTTTTTATGAGCAGGATTGTGATAATTGCTGAAATATTGGTATAGTGTTTAGCTTAACTTAGTTAGTCCCTGGATTTGCTGTGGCTGAAGTGTAAGATAAGACTCCAGATAACCTTTGTTGGTCATTTTGCCCTATGTGGTGAAGAATGCCTCTACTTTCTGAGTATTTCATGAGTATCTGATTAGTGCAGCACTGGTCACAGTTGTTTTCTATTTTTATTGATTAACTTAGCTAACTTCTTTGTCAATATTGCAGCAAAATTCAAAGTCCTGTCCTTTTCTGGACACAAAGTGGAATTTTTCAGCACAGATTGTAAATGGTATGAATTTAAACTGTCAGCCTTAGTTTCAGTTACAATATTTCTTTCTGACTTCATATGTAGTAAGTTATGGAAATGTTTCTTGCTCCCCTAAAACATCAGGAGCATTCTAGAGTCAATGGTCAAATTACTTTCTATGTGGTAATCTTGTGAGGAGTGAGCCTTCTGAATCAAAACCCTGCTTACACTGATCAGTTTGAATTTTTGATGCCAAATTTAACTGGGAATGGTTGACTGTTAAAATGAACATCTACTGATAAACGGATATCATGAATCCTGATCTTTTTATATCCAATCAAGCCTGGATTAAAAAAAACAAAAACCACGCAAAGCAAGATGAGCTTTCTCAATTTTAGAACCTCTGATCTGTTTTTATTTTGTCTAAACTACAGTTTACGTATCCAACTAAATACCAAATCACATTATATAATTCAAACTGAGATAATTGTCCGAAAGGACAGACGGGACTGGAGCGCACACTGCTTACAGCCTTTCATTGTGCGTCACTACAACTGTGTCTTCATCAGAGCCGGGCAGTGGAAAAGATACAACATAACATATAGTCAGACATTTGTCATTGGATAACTGAACAGGATTTCAGACAATTTATGAATGAATGAATCTAAGGTGGGATTTGGCTTGATACGTATGTATACAGTTGCCAGAACACCAACATCCTGCAAGACTTTCAGAGGGACACAGCCCTTTAAAAGTTTGAAATGTATGAACTACATCTGGTGATTCTTGGGCTCAGAAAACTCAATTAAAAATTCTACTAAAAGGGACCAAAAGCACAAGCATGGTGTAGAGGTCAAATTTAGTCACTTCAATTATCCAAAGTGTTACCGTACATAAGGCGCACCTGATTATAAGGCACATAAAGCTAAACAAAACAGTCAGATAAGTCAAACTTTACTCAACTCATTCTTCTTGCTTCCTCCACTTCCGTACCATTGATTCATTAATGATGAATTCTCTTGCAGCTGCTCTAGTCCCATGTTGTTGCAGTATATTAATACTAACCTCGACTAACCTCGTATTGTGGATGAAGTTTGGTCCGTTTACAGCATCCTGCGTTGTGATTGCGTTTGTCCCTAACCATCGGGAACCCTCCCATTAACGAGTGGAAAAAAGTTAGCATTCATCTTTCAACTTCACTGTGTTTATGTTATGCTAACATAGCTGTGTCGCTAGCGATCGTGTAGCACATCATTATATACCAGCTAGTCCAACTTCAGTAACCCTACAAACGTCACTGCTGTTTAGTTTTCTGTCTTTATTCATGTTGGAAGTGATAGCAGAGCTGTACGTTTTAATTTTTTCAGAAATCTCTCAGTCAGAACATGCTATATCATGTTTAAGTGGAAACTAGCGAGCTAACTTCCTGCTAACTTCTAATTATGTTAAATTTAATAAATTCTATTTTCATGGATGCCTGGACGTTAAACTTAATTGTTACACCTGGTAAAGCAGCAACACTGATTATTTTATTAAAGATGAAAAAATTTAGACAGTTTTTAACTCTCAGTGATGCTGCTGTGTTCGTTTAACTTTGGGACCTGAGGTGGATGGAGTTTAGGACCCAGATTACTCAGTGAGGCTCCTGACTACAGTAGCCATAATGCTCTGACAATCCATCAAGCGGTGCAGCTTTGTAGCTTTCTGAAGTCTAAAACATTTTTTGACAGATTTTTGAGCGCCGTGTGTCACAAAAAATCAGTTTGAGGTCAGTAAGCACAACCAGAATTCATGCATAAGGTGCACTGTTGATTTTTGAGAAAATTAAAGGATGTAAGTGCACCTTATAGTGCGGAAAATATGGTAGCTACATCTACATGTGTTAACACACCTGTTAATTATTGCAGCCATGTCCCTAATTATAACCCTTAACAAAACCAAACAGATGAGCTTTAAAACATTAAAAATGACGCACTCTATCAGATCAGATCATCATCATATCAAAGCATCAGGTGAGCCATTTAACACATGATAGTCATAAACAGAAAACAATATAGACTTCAACTTAATATCACAGGACTGAAAATACAGACAGTACAAGTATAAGGATGCAAGAAGGGCAACAAATGAGAGGAAAACTCACAAAATCAGTTTTCCCTTCATCCGAAAGAGCTCCAATGTGTCTAGCTTGTGGATCCATCTATCTATGGAGAAGTGAGCTAATTGCAGAAGCTCTCCTCTCTTCAGGAACCCACTCTGCAGGAGGGGGAGATACAGGAGAGGTGGAGGAAGATCTCAGCTTGGGCGTCTATCGTCTTGTGTAGTCTGGAAGATGAGTGGATGGCGGGGTGGGTGCAGTTTTCTCTGTTGTGGGGTCAGGTGGGCTGTCCCGGGCTCTGTGGGGCCGGGCGGCGCTGCTGTTCTGGGCCCCGGTCCGGATGGGCCTGGGCCCCCTTTCCCTGGCAGGTTGCGGAGTATGGGGGTGCCTACTGGGGTCAGCGGGGGAGCTGGCCCCAGGGAGGGGTCACTTGCCCCTCCCTTCCTTCCCTCCCCATCTCCAGCTGCCTCCCTCTTCCCGCTCCACCACAATCACCCACACATGCAGGGCCTTGGGGTAAAGGTGTGTCACCAGGGTGCAGGGGAGGCATCCCCCCCTCTGTCCCCTTCTGGCTTCTTGTACCTCAATTTTATCTCACAACTTAGACATTCACATTACTCACACTCTCATAACACATACATATAGGATCTTGGGGGTGGGCACGCTACACGGACTCCAAAAGACCATCAGGGTGTACACCTCACCCCTGGCGTCGTTGCCCACCTCTCAATTTTAAATACACGTAGACACTGAGGGCTATCAGGAGGGGCTATGCGCTTACCTGCTGCTCTCTGGCAGGTAGCTCCATGCCCTCCTGGGTTTTAAATGCACCTTAGAACACTCATGCATCAACACTACATATGAGCGGGCAGAGGGAGGTTTTAGAGTCTTCACACACCCCCGTTCTCTGCGACCTGCTGGAGCGGGGGGGCTAGGAGGAGGAGTTGGCCGTCCGACTGGGGTCTGGAGTGTGGGGCCTCCCTGCTGCTGCAGAGTCGGGGCGGTCTGCTTCTCCCCACCGCAGGGAAAAAGGGTAACACCACCTGGGTCTGGGTGCAGTTTCCCCCTCCAGGGGCAAGGGTACCTAGACTCGGTTCTTAAAGTACGCTTGGGGAGTGTGATTGTGTGTATAGTGTCTCTTTATGTCTGTCTCCACGTTGGGTGAGTGTTGAGTAAGTGCATATGAGAGCATGAGGGTGGGAATGGATGTTTGTATCTGTGTGTGTCTGTATGTCTGTGTCTATATGTCAGGTTGGGTATCAGACGCCACCTCTCTGGGGACATCTCAGGCCCTCTAAGGTATGGAGGCCTATCTCCCCCCACCACTCCCCCTGCCAGTGGCAGACGCCCTCAGACATCGGTGCGTTGGTGGTTCGTTGTGTCCGGGGGTGGGCGCCCAGGTACACACCGGCTCACTCCTTGGTGGCTGCTTGTCGGGGCCTGGAGCCTGGGGCTCGCTCGGGCCACTTCGGGGGTGGGGTGCCCTCGGCCTCTCGGCCTGGGGCTCGGTCACTCTGGCGCAGCTGGCTGCCGGCGGAGCTCACAGGCACGTCACTGCAACCCCCCCCCCCCGGCTTCTGCTCCGCGGCGGCTGAGTGACCCCTCATCTGGGACTCTCCTCAGCTCTTTCTGGGATAGTGGCGCAGCTGCCCCTCTATTGGTCTTCCTTGGTCTCTTGTGTTCTGAGGGCCTCTGGATGTCTGGAGTCTTGATCTCCTCCATACCTGCTTCATGCCCTGGTGGACGGGGCTGTGGCTCCCCACACCCTCTAGCAGATCATTACATGAAGGAACCTTTTAAAAACAAACGCGTCCATGCTCACAGGTGTACACACGGGTGCTCACACACACAAACTACACCCTTTTTGGCTCCTACCTCAAAGCACACTGTGCGCTGTCGATCTTACGTGCTGCACAATAATGTTTAATATTTAGTATTTACTGTTATATTCCCTTCCCAAGGAGAAGTGAGCTAATGACATCAACAGCACCTCTGAGACTTTGCCCCCTGTTACAGAAAGGAAAGATTAGAAATTAAAAATAAGTTAAAGTTGGTAAAAATAAATAAATAAATAGAGTCTGAAACAAACTGCCTAGATGCAGACAATTTGGCTTTTGATTTTTGCGACCAACAAGTATTTCTAGGCTCTGCTCTCTGGAGGTTTCCATGGTAGCAGCTGTCCTGATGCGCTGTAATGATGACCTGAGGAGGAGTGAAATGGCTGATTTTTCCTCTGCTTTCTTGCTCTCTCTTTCTCTCTCTGCTGTGTTCAGTGTGTAGTGCTTAACGAGAATGTTTCACTACAACAGATGGAGAAGATGGAGATGTGCTGAATTTTAGGATCATGTAATTTTTTAAACTTTCATTGTGCACACAGTCTTTTACCCACCGACCCAAGCAGGAGCTTGTAGTAATCTTATCGTAAACACTGGAAATCTGTCTGGAATATGAGGCACTGATGTGATTCATATCATTAGCTTCATCTGCTTTAGAAGGATTCCCCATCAGCTCAAAAGTCAAATGTAGATTTAGCTGACGCCATGGGAGGACACATGCAGACAGTGCATGTTTTTTGTCTCTTTTTGGCAATACTTGATAGATATGAATGCATAAAAATCACACTCCATCATATAGTGTGTGAAACAAACAGCAAATTCTTCACGGAATTAAAACAGCTTTTTTGTTTATGTTGTTACATTTGACTTAAAATTTGACTTGTTAACCTAATTTTAGAGTTACATTACCTTGCATGCAGCTCTTGAAAGCACTCATAAAGTAACACTTACCAAACCCAGATCACTCAGCACAGTAATATTACTAATCACAGTGCTGTAATCGTGGGTGTTGCACAAAGCAGGTGCTGCTCCGCTGTTCTGCGGCTGAGACAGATGAGGCACCTCCAGGTAGTTTTCCAGCTGAAGATTTTACGTTCCTGCTGACTTCCCTTTCTTTTCTGTAGCTGTGGCCACAGTGGCAGCGTTTTCAGAAAATGTTTGTGCTTGTCACCAGTTTCACAACCAGAGATTTGATTACTTTTTTCAAGTAAAGTAAAGGATTACCACTGCAAAAAACTAATTAGATAACTGTTACTTTCCCGTAAGCATGCTACGTTACTGCGTTACTAAACCATGATTTTGATTGTGAGAGTGTCTCATGACATTTATGTACGAGCGTGCGACGTCTGTGGCAGCGACAGACGTGTGCAGATCAACAATGGATAATATGGAGCGTGGGAGAGAGTACGACCATGCAGCGTTTAAAAGTTGGAAGTACTTACATTACTTTGAGTTTGATTCTGTAAAAAGTGACAAAAACATTACCGTGTGCTGTACACTCTGCGTGGGAAGAAAACTTATTTCTACAGTGAAAAATTAAACTTCAAATCTTGAGAAGCACCTAGCATGCTGCCACGGGAATGTGAAGTTCACTGAGAAACCTCCGGATCCCCCCACTGACATGACCATTGCAGCACTAGGCAAACTAGCACTAGCCCCACTCCTGCTAAACAGGTGAAAATAGTCTTAAGATAAGATAAGATAAGATAGGATGACCTTTATTAGTCCCACAAGTGCAAAGTTATGTAGCAGAAATTAGAAAACACTGAAATGCAATAAAATAAAATAAAATACTATATACAATAGAATAAAATAGAATAATATATACAATAGAATAGAATAGAATACAAATGCTATATACAACTGATTAAGAAAACACAAGTACAACTTTGTCAGAAAAAGAATTGCACATATAGCAGTCTTATTGCACATGTGTGGGTTTGATCAGCTGCAAAAGTCTTTGTTGTGGAGTCTGACAGCAGTGGGGAGGAAAGACCTGCAAAATCTCTCCGTCTCCTGCCACAGAAGGAGCTGCTCAGTGCTGTCAGAGTCTCCTGCATGGGGTGGGAGATGTTGTCCAACAGGGATGTCAGCTTAGCCACCATTCTCCTGTCACTCACCACCTCCACTGGGTCCAGAGGGCATCCTAGAACAGAGCTGGCCCTTCGGATCAGCCTGTTCAGTCTCTTCCTGTCCCCGGCAGAGATGTTGCCGCCCCAGCAGACCACACCATAAAAGATGGCTGAGGCCACCACAGAGTCATAGAAGGTCTTCAGGAGTGGGCCCTTCACTCCAAAAGACCTGAGTCTCCGCAGCAGGTACAGCCTGCTCTGTCCTTTCCTGTAGAGGGCGTCTGAATTATGAGTCCAGTCCAGTTTATTGTTCAGATGAACACCAAGGTACCTGTAGCTGTCCACAGCCTCAATGTCCATACCTTGGATGTTCAGTGGTTGCAGTGGAGGATGTTTGTGCCTGTGGAAGTCTACCACCAGCTCCTTGGTTTTACTAGTGTTGACCTGGAGGTAGTTCAGCTGGCACCAGTCCACAAAGGGGTACTAAGAGGACTTAGTACCACTGAATCTTTGATTTTATTCATTTTTTGCTGTGTTTGACTTGCATCTAGACAAAACATGATTTTATATTTTATGTGCTGGAATATGTTAAACAAATTTCTTCTAGTCAACCACTGTTTGACAGTTTTTGCTTGATGCAATGTGCATAAAGTTAAAAGATTAAAACTAATAAAACAATTTTAAAAAGAGAGTTTTTCATTTGATTCAGTTTTATGTGATGGAGAAAAAATTAGAATTGGGCTGAAAGGTCTTTTGCTTTATTACGTATTAAGGTTGTGTATCATGTTTTTAAAAAGTGACTAATTACTTTTGAAAATAAGTAATCAGTAAAGTAATGGGATTACTTTCTTGGAGAAGTAAGTAATCCAACTTAAGTAACTTGACCAACACTGTTGGTGACTGCCAGACACCACTTGCAAAGAGGTAGCTGTGGAACACCAGACTGGTATTTGCAAGCAAGGTTATTATAGTTAACTAAAACTAAACTACAAACTAAAATTAGATGTGAAAAAACATTGTAGCTGATTAAAAATACAAATTAGACTTTAAAAAAAAATTAAAACTAATTGAAACGATTCTGTGAACTTTGAAATCTAACAAAAATCTAATAAAAATATAGAGCAATTAGCTTTAGTACAACTGTACATGTTAATGTGGCAAAAATTGTGTTCATTCAGACATTGCATTTTTATAAAATAGTAAGTCTCTGCCTTTCAAAAGCTGTGTCTTTGCTGGAATACCTTTACGTATTTTTCCAAATCTTGCCTTGGATATATGGCCTACAATATAAAACACAGAAAATAATCATTTAAAAAGACTAAACCTATTAAAAATTAAACCAAAGGTCATTACACACCAAGACCACGTCATTTTTGCTGAAAATTGATCCTCAAAAAACACGCTATAAAAATAATAAACTCAACATGATGAGCTGGTCCTGATGTTTCCAATCAAGAAAAGGAAGAAACTGAGATTCTGGCGGCAGCAGGGAGAGTCTCACGGTTTGATCCAGGAGCTGAAGCTGCATCACAAGCGCTTTTAATACATATTTCAGGAGGACAGTGGGGCAGTTTGAACTCCTGTTGGCAGAGTTGGGACCACATCTGAAGAGACAGAGAAATCATTTCATAGAGCCGATTGACCCGGAGCAACGTCTAGATGTGTGTCAGAGGTAAAATAGTATTGTTTTATGATTTGTATTTTTAGTATTGTTGTGTGTTTTGAGCTAAAGTAAACCTGTCGCCAAACACAGTGCTCTGATTAGTCACATCTGTTTGTTTGCATCTGAAAAATCTTAAAAAATGGTTTGAAAAAATAAATTGCACAAATTCATCGAGGAAAATTACACGGTCGATGTGATCGGCTGCATTAAGAGTAGATGAGCTCATATTAAAAACTAAACATCTTCAAACAATAAAAACTAAACCGAAAAAAAAATCAACTCTGGAAACTAACTGCAAGTATACTGAATTAAAAATAAAAGACAAAATGAAATAAAAAATTATTTAAAGAAAATACACAACTATAATAAGTCCAGTTGCCAGACGGTCGCCAACACGTCTCTAGGCAGATATGACTCAAACTACTTCTCTTCTCAATTGTGTTAAAATGCCAGTGATTGACACTCAAACACGACAAGTGTCACAAGTCAACACGTTCTCACTCCCGAGTCAGAAGTGTGACTCATAAGCGATTTTAGGCACCACAAGTTGAAAATTTGTTGTCCAATCCAAAGTGTACATTCATACCAGCAAGGTAACCTTCTGTGTCGCAGTCATTAGTTCCCTTGGAACATTAACTGGATGTAGATTTTTAGCTTTGTGTTTCACTTTTTCATCCTCTGGCTCGCTGACACTCAAAGCTGATGTTTGTCTGCATTTTTATTTTCACTACTTCAATCACATTTTCCTGTTTTACTCACATACCTTTGTGTCAGAAATGTGACTGGAATACTTTAATTTGTATCATTTCACTATGGATGCAAACCTGTCCACACAGCCCACCAACAGACAGCGATTTTAAATCCTGCTCATTTGGTCTAAAAATAAGTTGCTAGAAAAAGCCCCCCACCTCTGCCCTGGAAGTTATGCTCTTACTGCCATCTTTGCTCTTACAGATTTCTCCCCATGGATTCTTGAGGCTACACTACTCTTTCTCTCTTTTAATTTTTCCCATCACCCACTGCATTAAACACGTTCACATGCATTATATGCAGGGATCAAATGTTACAACCCTTGTGTTCGTGTGTGTTCGTGTGGTAACTGCAGGCTGTGACAGAGCAATAAGGATGCATCAGGATGGATTAACACTGTCGCCGTCATCATACAGTCATCGTTCTCCTCCCTCTGCTTCTTCATTCTCCTTTTCTTCTCCTCCCTTCCTCCCTTTCATCAGCTTCCCTACTCTATGTTCCTCATTCCATAGTGGCGGTCCTCTTCGACCCTCCCCACCTATTCATATCTCCTCTGCTGCAGTATATCCCCTCATTACTCTTTTCTTTTTCTTTTATGTCCCTGCCTTCTTCTTACCTTTCTCCTCTGCTCCACACATCCTCTATCCTGTTATCCACCCCTCTTTTTCTCCTCAGCATTATATATTTACCCCCCACAGTCTCCATGCATGCTATCTCGTCTTTCATTTATTCCTCTTTTCACCTTACCCCTCTCCACCATCATCTTCTCCTTGTTTCCGCCCCCTCCTCTGTGGAGACATCCAAGTTCTGGGAGCAGCAGCAAGGCCAGAATTTACATCTTGATATATCAGTTTCCTGCAGCAGTGGAGGCGGTGATGGATGGCATGTTGCCGGCGCCGCAGCGCTGCCATGAGTTACCGTGGTGATTACCGACAGAGACGGCTACTCACTGGCCACTTCATCACAGTGACTGGTGGGGAAGGAGGCGAGAAAAGAGAGAGAAAAAGAAGAGAGGGGCAGAAAAACAGAAAGAGAAGTGAGAAAAACACAATTGGAGGAGAGCGCAGGGAAAGGCAGCGGTGGCTTGTTGTGGCAGGAACAGGGAACAAAATCATCAGAAGGACAAATATTGGTGTGCTAGGTCACATAAAAATAAACCCTGAAAAATGCTGGGATTGTGCACAGTGATGTGGAAGTTGGAGTCAGGGCCAACTGATATTGTTTCCTTTTTGTGGGTCCGGTACAGAGCCATGCGTGTGAGGCCCTGCATATGTGTGTATATGTTATAAACCCAGAGGAACAGAGCTCATCTGTTGTCATGTCCTGGGTGGTTTCCTCAGTTTTGCTTGTTTTATCTGCTTACTTAAGCTTCTTTAGCTGCAGCGTGCTGATGTCTTCACAAAAACCGTTACCCACAGTACTCCAGATGGCCCGACGTAAACGGGCAAAGAAGTGACACTGGCTTGTGTAGCCCTCTGTGGTTCGATTGTTCTAATGCGGGAAGACTGCACACAACAATGTTGCTGCTATACTTTAAAAACCTGGCGTAGCAGGGAATGTGCACCTCCAGTCTCTCTGTCTCGATGTCTCATCGTGCGGTTGGTGATTTCATGTCTAGACCAGCCGCTGCCTGCCATCCAGCTGAGGGAAAATCTGACATGTCCTCCTCCCTCCTGCCCTCCATAAAACCTGAGGAAAAACAGATCGATGCCGGGCAGCTTGCTCATTTTGCCCCGGGCTTATTGAAATGGAAAGTTACAGGTTCTCGGACGTGTCAGCACTGCAGCAGCCGTGAAGCAGAAGGTTCTGTTAGTGGGACCTGCGTGCTGTGACAAAAGCAGGGTTTCATGATAGACAGGAGGACCATAATGCAGATCAGGTTAGAATTAAATAGTATGAATGGTTGCTTATTTTATTTTCTACAATCATTTTTCTATTACTTTTTATTTTAAATTATTTTGAATTTTGAATAACTAGGCAACCTGTCTCCTGGAACTGGCTGGCAATCAAAAGTGATTGTGGCAACTACTTGCAATGGATTGCCAAATGCAAAATGATAATAATAATAATAATAATAATAATAATAATAATAATAATAATAATAATAATAATAATAAAATAAATAAGGTAACCACTGTTTGTAAGGGGGGTTTCTTAAATGGACATTTGACTTACTTTTACTCAAGTATAGCTGAGCCATAAATTTAAGTTGATGGGACTTTTTGTTATAAAACAATCAAGTTTTGATTGTTTTATACCGATCAAAACTTGATGCAAACTGAACCTTTCAGTCCGCAGCAACACAACACATATACTAAATGTGTGCTTACAAAATGTAAGCACACTGTAACACAGAAATGAGCAATGTGTTTATCATGTCAAGGAACATAAAACAAAGGTTTTAGCTGAGTTCAAAGTCAAAAGATGAGGTAAATAATTGAATGATGATGAGTATAAGTTCTTTGCTGTTGGTTGTGTTGTAGTGTGTGGCAGGGAATGTGTGTTGTGTTAGTTCCCATGGCTGCTTGTGTCAAAAGGATTTACTGTCACAGAGAATATAGATTTTTTTTGCCTCGCTAAATGAATTAACAGTGTTTCCTTATGATGTAATCTGGAGTTGTCTGTCAGTTTGTTAGGAGGCGGGGTTGTGTTTACATATTTACAGCAGAGTGAAGGGGAGATGTGTATTTTTTTTCCTGACTGGTGAATAATTTAGTGCGAGGTGGTTCAACCTTGAGGTGTCCTTTCTGGTCCGAATGCGGACGACACCGTGAGGCTTCTGCTGCGGCCTCTTATGATACTTCTCTGTGGACACATTCACTCGCAGACACTCTCATCTTCAGCTTCATTCAGTTTTTTTTTCCGGTGTGAGACATTTTGGGCTTGAGTCTATCCTCCAGACTTGTTTAATACTTCATGGCAGCTTGGGGAGACGATGGTGTCAGATCCACAAATCTGGTCATGCAGAAGAACATCGACCATGTTAGCAAACTGTCAGGGACTCTTTTACATGTGTCTTGCCTCTGGAAAAATGTCTTTCTTATCCAAGATATTGAAAGTTTGTTGCTGCCTTAATCCATAATTTACTGCTTACAGCTGCTTATGTAAAAAAAGACATCTCACAAACACACCTGCACTGGATGCTTGAGCCATTGTCCGATCTTAAAGCACAGCGTTTTATTGACCCATCCATCATCTCAACAATACGTTTTCTCCACTTCATACAGTCTTGTCTCTATAGGCTCTATATTTGAAAACCTGCTCACTTAATTGATGAAAAAATGTAATGAAATTTGATGCAATTTTTTATTTTACTAAAAGCGTTAAAATAAGAGGTGATTAAAAGAACTAGCCAGGTCTGTTGTGCTTTTTCAGATCTTTTTCAGGTCTCTATGCCATAACCTTCTCAGGTGCTCAACCTGAGAAATGTAACTATACATAGAGGCAGCAACAAGTCTGATCGGTTTGGAAGGTTATGGCAGACACGAAAGGTTAAACATGACATGAAAAAAAAAAATCACGGGGGGAGGGGGGTGGGGGGATGAGTACAGAAATCAAAAGATCTGGATTAAATCCTTTTAACAAAACATATAGATGTTAATTCACTAGCTGGGCACATTTAGGTTTGACAGCGTTTTAGTAGGTAAAGGTGAATGGCTTAGACATTAATTGAGCTGCGGTTTGGGGAAGGCCTCAAAGGGAACTGACGATGGCTCCCGGGCCTGGCAGATCCCCATGTACTAAATAGAAGTGAAGAAGTTAAAGAATTGAAAAGGGGACGGAGGGAGGATGGGGCACATAAATGAGAATGTACAGCTTGCAGAACTGGAGGAACTTATATAGATGATAACCGGAAGGAGCGTGTTTGGAGGCGTGGTCTTGCTCCTGAAATTCCGATACATAATCTCCAATAATTGCTGCATATTTGACATGTTTGTCCAAAATTTAGTTGAGGTTGGCCCACCTGTTAAGGAGGTGATCGGGTACATACAGATATATATAAATACGTATGCTATGATTGTTATAGTAAGACAACTTATAACCATGTCTATGGTTTTCAACTATATAGAAGGGCACCAGTTGCTCCGAGGTGAGCACATGTCATGAGCTGAGTGAGGTCCATCCACTGTGACGCCACGATAGCAGGTCGTTTTTCACTATATGAATATCAGCAGGCGCACAGTCATCTACTCCAAATACGTTGCTATCATTTCTGTATAAAATATCAAGGTTAATATGATTCAGCATACTGCAAATACAAACTTTTTATGCTTTATTTAGAATTCATCTAAGCTAATCGTGCTAACAGGTAGAGTGCACTTAGTACACGTTAGCCAATTTATTGTGAAGATAATTGCAGAGCAAACTCTTTGCATGTGAGAAGCTAAAAGATGAAATGTTTTGGCTTTTTGGTTATAAATATGACAATCAGTCGAACCTCCTCATATTCTGAGCTCTGATCCTATTATGAATTACTGGTGGCAGCTCAGGGGAAATGAGCATGGCAGTGAGTCACAAAGATGTACCAGTAGCTGATGCTCAGTGACAATGAATTACATCCAATGATGCCTTCAGCTCTGACACCAACATGTGTAATATTATATCTCCTGAATATCAGATTGTTATTCATACAGTAAGCTTATCTGCAGGGCTTTCACTCACTCTCTCTCTCTCTCTCTCTCTCTCTCTCTCTCTCTCTCTCTCTCTCTCTCTCTCTCTTTTTTTTTTTTCTTTAATAAAATGATGCATTTTCACCTGCCATCTCTTTGATCAAGTCACAATAAAACCTCTCTGCAAATGCATCGCAATTGAGAAATTGGCCCAGCCGAGGTGCGAATAGATACAGTGTGTGACAATGGAGTCTCACACCGACACCACACAAAGAGTCTATCTGCATGTAGGAGGAAGCAAAGCAGGCTTTCTATGCACAAAAGGAAGGCCTTATCGTTTCTTGATTTGATGCTTCCTTTGATCTCTTCCTCTTTCGTTCCCTTATTCGTCCCCTCCTCTCCCCCAAAGGCATCTGGCTGCTCTTTAATTGCTGGCTTAAATCAGATGAGGTGATCTTGCTGCCTACTCTTTGAATAAACGCCTCCACGCAACAGTGCTTCTATTAAAAAAAAAAAGAAAAAATCACCAGAGACTCATGTCTAACAACCTGTCCCTGTAATACTGTCTTTGTGGGGATGGGCTAAATTTCTGCAGATTAAGGACCATTTTCCTTTAGTAAGACCCCTCCTAGATTTTGTGTTCACGTGCACTTTATTTGTGTAGCTTTGTGGCTGTGTGTACCACTGCATATGAGGTAAATAAATATGTATGAGTGTTTATGCATTGATGTACAAGTGTGTGTGTGTTTCTGGGGAATGCGATGCGGCGGCAGCAGCTTTAACCCAGAATAGCTTCAGTTGTTTGTGTGACTGTGCACCACCTCGTACCAACCCAGCTGAATAAACTTTATTGTTTTTTAGTGTTTTCTGAAGGCAGAATTACTCTACGCTTACGACTGAGACTGAAAAGTGTGTTGGTTGTGATAAGAAATTAAAGTCTCCTGCTGCGATTTCTCCACACTCGGGCTATTCTTTAGCAATAAAAGCATCATTGTGACGAAGCAGTAATCTGTTTTCGCTTTCACTGTGTTCCAGTTTATTCGCCGCTGCTTTTGTGAGCGCTGCGGCTCCTCTGCAGCATCAGCAAACTGTAGAGAGGAAGAGGAATCTGAAAGTGGAATTGAGGGTATTTGTTTTTTTTATTAGGAAATGAATTCTCAGAACTTACTATGGGGCCATTGTTTTTACAGTGGACAAAGCTTTTTATTTATTCAGATTTGGGTAGTAGGTGAAGGATCACAGATGCAAGCAGCTGAAATCTTTGGGGAGAGTAGCTTATTGTTACCAGTTGAAGTATCCTCTTGGGTGGCCTTTGAGATCAGTTGAAACACTGTGATAGCTGAAAAAAATGTGTATTACTTCATATCCATTGCACACTTTACAACTAAAATCTTTCCCCATGGCAATCACCAGCTCTACCTGATTTATTTCCATCTGACCTCCTGTTAAAGATCATCTTCTTGTGCATAGCCTGATTTCAGCAGTTTTACTCTGTCATGTTGCACGTGTGTCTCTCCATTAAGATCTTCAAGTTAAATTTTAGTTTGCGAAAGTGGATAAACTCACAAGGAAAATGTGCAGGTATTGCACTGTATATTTTAATGTGCTGTTTTTCCTGCACATGATGGATGAGCCTGGATTGATTTGACACACCTGATCTGATGTCCCGCCTTTATTGACCACAGTGCAATATGGGTATATCTGATATCTCCTGCATCATTATAATAACATTTGTTCAGGATCAACAATGCAACTAACCAATCAGGCTATTGATTGCACACGCTAAGCATTTCAAGTGTTTTCTGCATTAGCGTATACATTATAAAAATATCTTTATAATATATAAATATAAATATATATATTTTTTTGATGTTAGCCAAATTTAAATTAATTGTGTTGGTTTGCTAATTTTAGCAAATTTTAAAAGCATTAGCTAAATTCTTGGCTAAAGCTAAGTGACTGGATATGTATATTTTATTTTTATAAAAGGATTGTAAAGTACAAAATGTGTCCTGAACAGAAGCAACTCTATTATGCAGCTAGCACAACACAGCGCTCAATCCATTTCTGCCTATTAAGGTTTTTAAAGCAGAATCATGACAAACATGGAAACCTTTGCAGAAAATTTGCTAATGTTGCACTCTTGCAACTCTCTTTACTTTAACCAGATGTACTTACTTTACCAAGTTTTATTTAATTAGCTTTAATTGATGATTTTTAGTATGTTTTTTTCATTTAGTGACCTCTTAAACATGTAAAACAATCTTTATTCATTCATCTATTGTTCTATTGCATTTATCTTTAAAAACAATTTTGTTAAGCGCTTTACAAATACAATATAAAACCATTCCATCATATATACCATTGGATGAAGTTTCCAGCAAAATACAAACAAAAACTTAGTGTAATACACTCAAAACGTAAGAAAAGGACAAACACTGACATGACACTGACTGGATTGACAGTAACAACATATAGCCTTGGATGGACCTTAGCAGTGTGTATTGAGACGTCTGTTGAGAGATTGATTTTATTTGAAAGATAAGTTATAGATACAGAGTATGTTTCAGCGAGTGCAGAGTGTGAGCTGACAGATTTATTACAGAGTGTTCAGAGTTCACAGCTGTCTGCTGGGTTCACTTTGCCTCTTTAAATAGACTGATGGACTTTGTAGCTCAGAGTCTGGGTTGTTCCTTGACTGTGGACTCTACTCAGTCCAGCAGCACTTCAGCAAAAACCGAATCCAGACCTCAAAAGAAGGGTTTAGATAGATTTTGACTTAAGGTGATTGGGAATTAACTTGAGGTAGGTGAAAGACTCAGACTTATAAAATGTGACTTAGTGCTCCCCTTTTCTTCAGTATAAAAGTGGAACAAATAATGGCTGTGCTAGTTTAAGACCTTGGAAAGTGAGGACATTTTGGCTGATGCTCACTTTGGGACAGACTATCAAAGGGTTTGTTTGAGGTTTCAGATTTGGTTTTAGGATTCAAGTTAGAGTCTGCTTTAGATTTTGTTAAAGTAAGTCAAAGCGGGTTTCACAAAGAAGTGCAGTCAGAGGGAAACTTTTTACTTCCACTCTTTCTATAGTTTAAATGACCTCAGTCGGTCCCTTGAAATTGGGGTTAATGCAGGCTTAATCCAATGCGCACTCCATTCCCTTTTCCTCTTTCACACACTCATAGACACAAACACACACATGCATAAATGACGATGTGGAACAGAGAGCCAAAACATCTGGACTTCTCATCAAATTTCTGGAAGCAACCCCATCCTAATGGCTGCAGTGACTTTTCTCCGCATGTTTGTGGTTTTCCCTGCAGCAAAAGTTCACACACTCACATACTCACACGCACGCATTTCCACATTTTAAGGAGCAACTTGACGGCCCATTTGAGTTTGAGAATGACACCTTTACATTTTTTAAGTGCAAGTGTAAAATGGATAAAAAAAAGTTGATCGTTATGTTTTAGAAACTGAAATAAAATAAAAAGAAACTCTTTTGCAAGATTTAGATCCGATCAGTTTGTCCTTTAGATAAACTATTTGTGTATTTGCATTAAAACCCTTGTATACATTGAATTAAGGTTAGAAGTGGCTGGATTGGATGGTGGGTGTACTCCATGGTGATACCACAGATGAGGAAGGTAAGACGAGGTTGATGTACGGTGCTGCCTTTGTGTATTTGTACTAGTCGCTAGCAGGTTGGTTGGAGTTTGCATGGAAGATGCAGAGCTATCTCCAAACACTTACCTCTCATGGTCCCCGTGTCTGCCCGGCCGGCTCCACAAGGCCACATGTGTTTTGTGTACATTCTCCTCTCTCCTCCCCGCCAGGGCGGAGCTCACTGCAGGCTCCCGCCCTTGGCACACATACCTGCATCTCGTCAGGCTCTAATTATGGGTTGGACTCTTAAGGCCGGGACGCAGACAGCCTCACCGCTGGATGATTGTGCTAGACACTTTCCCCGTACCCGTGACCAACCTGTTGTTTGAACCGTTGTAAAGAAGAAGAGCTAGCGTGTATGTGACTCATATCCCGGACTTCCCTTTCAGACCCAGGACCCCCGCTCCCCTCACTGTATATATCTGCACCTGGTGAATGTGTAAATAAACATTGTTTTCCCCTGAACTCTGCTCTGCGCCTGAGTCCTACCACACCGCATGACATTACCAACCTGTAAAGAAATAGACATTTTCCCAAGTGACCAGAGGTCGCCAGAGGGTCACCAACTGGTCTGCAGGTCAGTGATGGAGGCTTTGAAGGAGACAGTTTGTAAAGACTTACAGTTTAACAAGTCAAATCATGAACCTAACCAAAAGTTAGGTTCATCATTTAAAAACTCTTCTTTTATGCAGCATAAGGTAATCAGCAGCCAGAATAGTATTTGTAATATATACAGTGATATGAAGAACCATGTTTCTTTGTGTTCATGTAAACCACCTATCTCTGGTGAGATCAAAACCAGTTTAACCCTTATAAACATGAATGTGGATTTCCACATGTTGTCCGTCTGCTCTCTATGCTTTCTACAGCTCAACAGGTCTTCCAGATAAATGACACCACTTCATGATCTCCCCCGTGACCTGCTCCCTTTCCTCTGTGCTGCTGCAGCTTGTTGCCTGATATCATCAGTGTCGTCTGGATGTTATTTGTCGCAGTGATTGGGTACATCATGTTAAAGCAGGATTAGATTCAGAACGTCTAGACGCGGCAGATGTCCTCTGTGTGATGAGACCGATATTGTTCACAGGAGCCAATATTGACTGATGCCAAAAGTTTGAATCAGCTGTTAGCACTACAAGGATTGCATCAGGATGGTCTATTTTTTGTGCTGTCCAGGTGCATTCCTGATGCTCCAGCTGTGGTGGCTTTCTGTGCTTTGCTCATATTCAGATGTAAAAATGTTTGGATTAAATAATTTGATTTTGATTAAGCAATCCAAAACAGCAGCCTTAAATCTTGAGGTGGGGGTGGGGGCAGTTTAAAACGATCCAAGTCACATCTAGCATTTGAAGCATGGCCACTGTATCGGCCGTGACTACATTTGTGAGAACACAGAGGGGGGTTCAGCTATGAGTTCTGCCACTTTTCGTCTTTCTTGATTGTAATTAGAGGGGATGGGAACAGACGGCGCCGCCTCAGCCCACTGCTTCTGTCAATCAGCCCATTTAGCATGAATATAATACAAGGCTGTGCTTACAGACACACACACACACACACACATTTATTTCTCCTTCTTTCTTCTCTTTTAAAATCTTGTTCCAGCGCAAATTTAGACCGTCTCTTTTCTTTATTTATGTTAACACATCTTCTATGGATTGAAAAATAAAAAAAGACACATGTAGGAATGTATGTATATATAAGCAATTAGATCAATGTAGGGAGTGTGGTATTGATAGGAAATATAAAACACCACTAATAGTAATAATATGTGAAGCCATTGTCTTGATAAAGTGGAAGTATACAGTAGCACTAATCAGACCTAATAAGCATTACCACTTAAACCCCTAATACATTTACATAATTACACAGTGAATTCACGTTTATTATTATATTTATGAAATACCACAGTTTTTGTCTTGTTTGTATGATTTATTTTGTTGTATTTATCCGCGACACCTTAAAGGCCAGTCCGTGAAAATATTGTCCGTGGCCAGTGTTGGGAAGGTTACTTTTAAAATGTATTCCACTACAGGTTACAGATTACATGCCCCAAAATGTATTTTGTAACGTATTCTGTTACGTTACTCAATGAGAGTAATGTATTCTGAATACTTTGGATTACTTAATATATTATCATGCTGTTTACAACTACGTGAATGTACTATTGCTGTGATTTATTACTGTTACTGAAGGTCCGCGGCTCCGAACCATATTAAAGGGACCTCTGACTAATACGTCGGGTTCGTGTTCGTGTTCGGCTCGTAGCTGAAAACTAGCTTTACTTTGTTTTCTGGGTCAACTTTGCTAGCGAGAGACAAAGAGAGGCGTTGAAAGTCTGCTACAACAGAACTTATTGTTTCGGAGGAAAACACGAACACAGCGTACAGTCGAGTCTTAATAGCTTACTTACAACTGGGCTCATCAGGCACTCTTCTTGGCTGCAGTGGTTATTATTATATTTACATGCTTCCAGCTCCCGTTTCTGCTCAACGATAACTCGTACTTTTCCTTTTTCTCCCTCCCTCGCTCACAGACACATAACGGGTATGGCAGTCCATTCTCCCTGCAGCACGGACTACACTGGCCATGAGGCTACATTCTTTAGAGCTATGCTTGTAACACTCTGCCTGTTGCCTTCATATTAAATTTTTTTTGTGAATAATTAGAGTCTCTTAATGCCTGTTTTGTTTGGGGCGTGGAAACCAAAAATAGAGAGGGCATAGCTGAACATATGAAACAGGAAAATACCGCTGTGTAATCCCTTTATTTCAGCAAAGTAACTGTATTCTGAATACCACCTTTTTAAACAGTAACTGTAACGGAATACAGTTACTCATATTTTGTATTTTAAATACGTAACGGCGGTACATGTATTCCGTTAATCCCCAACACTGTCCGTGGCGCAAAAAAGGTTGGGGACAGCTGCTTTATAGTACACATAGAATAGTGTATATTCAGTATATGTCGACTTTATGTTAAGGAACTTAAAGTACAGGAAGTATTATTACGGAGATATTTAAAATAAGAATTTAAAAAATAAAGTAAAAATATCTATTACAAGTTATGATCTGAGTTGTAAACAATAGGGGGAAAAAGGTAACATCTTCCTTTTATCCATCATGTTTCTTCCACTTATAATTCAGAGTTAGAAGGTGAATGTGGGGTGCACCCTGGACTGTTTGATAGTTTCCAGTCTATTGCAGGGCTAATATACAGAAAACATTTATTCTTTTATTCCTAATGTATATTATCCAGCCACTTGTACAAAATAGGAAACATACGAATAAATTTGAATAAGCAATTTTATTTTAAACACTTATTCAGTTATACTAATGATTCTCTTGATCAACCTCCCATTAGCTTAAAATGACCCTAGATTTGTCTCCTTAGCTCACTCACAAATCACTCATGCATCACTCTCTTTATATTGGACACATATTAGTTCCCTATTAAGATGTGAGAACTGTACAGTTTTTAGTTATAATTTCTTTGTCTTCACTAATAGCTGTTAGAACATGCAATGGGTCCTTTGTTATCTGTAAAAAATAGAAAGAACATTGTTACATGTAATTGCTATTTTTATTACATTGTATTTTTTTTTGTCATTCTGTGTTTGTGATTAGGGTTTGTTGATTTTTACAGGAACATTAATCAGGTATGGCTCTTGTCATCTGTGGTCAAAATGTGTACAGGCCTTCCCGTCTTTCATAGATACAAAAGTAAATATTGTAGCAGAGATTTATTTGTCTGCTATACACTCTGTGTTTGTGCCCTCGTGTCGTGTGTGTGCGTGATGCTAATTGGTCCGTCCTGCAGAGCTTGGTCTGTCAGCGACAGAAGGGAAGGTGTTTAAAATGCAGAGAGCAGTCACGGCTGGAGGAATGCTAGCTACAAAACACTCCTCCCTCTGTCAGAAGCTCTCTTCTTTGCTTCGCTTCTCCCTTCCTCTGTCTCTCCTCCGCCTCTCTTCTGTCTGTGTTTACCTTGTACTCTCTCTCTTCTCTTCCCTGTTACCGTTTACCCTCTCTTCTCTCTTTCTCTTTCACCATCTGGTCATTTTTTGTGACTCAGCGCTGTCGCCTGCTGGAGGCTCTGCCACCCACACATCGACATACACACTGTAACACACACCTAAACACACACAAACAGACCTGTGACATTTAAAACTCACTGCCCCGGGGATGTGTGTGACGATGTGTGGCACTGCCATGGTGTGCTGTGCATATGTAAACACTATACTCTCTGTCAAAATCTAATTTGATGTCATCCTAATAAAAAAAAAAACCAAGTTGACAAAGTTATTATGGAGCAAACAAAGAAATCAGGTGACGTTGTTATGGAGGCACAAGTCAGTATAGGGAGGAGCTCAGGGAGGATGGATGGGTGTACAAAACTCATTTAATTTTCCATTTTTTAAAACTGAGACCAGCAATTTCTTGGAAAAGACTATTCCAAAAACCTATTCCAAGATTTCCTGATTCATTTGAAGAGGTGATGGACAAAAAGTAAAACAAAGTACAAATTTACAAAGTGTTCACACGGCACATCAGAATATAAAAGTGTCGTGGTATCATTTATAAGTGGAGTTTTGTATTTATTAGCGATACAGAAACACAACCGCCAGTCAGTGACTATTATCATTAAAGTTTTTTTATGGGCTTTTAAACATGAAATAGACATTTTCATGTTACAGAATAAAATAAATAGAATATTACATTTTTGTAATATTATATAAAATTATATATTGTGATATTTTTACAATAAAATAAATACGTTTGTTCATTTTAAAGCTTTTCACATGGCCCAAAGATATTTACTAACAAGTGGCTAAATGTGCCTGCAGAGATTGTGTTTATGTATAAACACTGGAGCTTAATGTCAGTGATGCTGAAGTTATACAACTGTGGTATAGTTTGTTTATAGCCAACATCAGCTTTATCTTCCTGAACAAAAGGTCGTAGGTAACCAGGGATTTAGAAACCTGGATCTAGATATGAATTCTTTTTTTGTTTTTTTCAGGCCCACCAATGTGATTATTACTTCTGGTGTTGCCATACAAAAATAACTCCTTCCTTCAGCATGCTATAAAGTCGCATCATATCACTGGTGCATACGTCACAACTTACTGTGAAGTGAACAAACTGGATTGTCACACAGAGAGAGTCTGAAGAGTTTTGTGTTTGTGGAGTCAGTTTGTCTCCTGCTCAGCTGAGCAGGGTAATCTCTCATCATTACCATCATCAAATACACCAATCGCTGGAACACTTAGTTACTGCGTGTGTGTGTGTGTGTGTGTGTGTGTGTGTGTGTGTGTGAGGCCAGTGTAAACAGACAGCAATGAGTGTATTTTCTGTGTATCATCTCAAGACACCTTGACATTGCAGAGTTTTAGTCCTCCAGCAAAGTTAGAGTTTTGTTCAGAGTACACACGTGGTCAGCAGTTAGTACTCTCTGTTTGAATGATTGAATTCTACCAGTGTTTGGATGTGAAGGTATATATAACTGTGTGTGAGTCATTATATGAGCATTGTTTTGTACCTAATGAAGGTCCGTTCTACCCAAATTGTGGCTGTGATAGAGATCGTGTGCGGTTATCATTGATTTATTTTGAAGTTTTATTCAGATTCAGTTATTTTCATGCATCATTTAATAGTTTCTTTTTTCATTCTAGGTTTGGTTCAGAACAAGCTCCAGTCCAGAGTGTGCAGAATCCACCCATTGAATTTCATCTTTTGTTTGATCTCACACTGTAGCTGGCATCTCATTACTGTCCTGAGCTGGCCAGTGTCAAATCAAAGGCTGTAGAAATCAGCGACTATTTGTCTAACCTTTTCTCCAGATTGTCAAAATAAATATACTTTGAAGAAAAAATAATAATTTTCTAAAGAAGAGCAATTATTTGTCAGTTTTTTGTTGTTGTTGTTGTTTTTAAATATCTATCCAAACAACTCGCTTTAAATACTAAACAGAAGATTTTTTGTTAAATCTTTGAATTATGGCCTTACCAAAAGAAAGTAAACTTGTTTATAAAATCTATTTGGAAGGATAAACTTCATGAGATGAATTGACATAAATCTTGTTGTTGTTTCTGATTTTGTGCACATTTATGACCTGGAGTGAACAGTGTGGATTCGTGTCCAGGTCTTAATGCTGTGGGGTTGATTTATTTCTTCCTCTGTCACTTCATCATGTGAGAAACATTGATTTGTTGGCTGCCATTCTTTCCCACCTCTAACAAGCTCCAGTGTGTCACGGCAAATGATTGTGTCCACTCATAATTCAGCTCTTTTTGTGTTCACATTCATAGAATATAAAGTATTCCCATGGAGGAACACAACCAGCCCAGATTTGCTCCTTCTACTTTTAACAGGCTTTAACAGTATCCTGTATATGTGGACATAACATCCCAGTTTTAGAAACCAGAGTCATCTCTTGTTCTTAATATGAATGCCAGACTGTTGAAAAGCAGTTACCGTTGCTGATGTTGGTCATCCACTAATCTGAAGGTCATTTTTATTTTTATTTTCAGCTCTCGGTCTGCATGTGATACAAAATGGGGTAAATGTGGCCTGTGGTGCTTTGAGTTTTCACTAAGACTAAAAAAGCTGTTTATAAATAGCAGTCCATTTAGCATGCTGGCTACCTGCTCAGGTGCAGCTTCAGCCAAGTTATGTAACACAAACTGTGGCAGTAGAAAGCATGCCACTGTTGGATTGAGATTAAAAAGAAAAGCAGTCTTAAGGTTGTGAATGAGTGAAAAACACTCTTATATGGAGAACGGTTGAAAAGACTGATTTATAGTTTACAGGACGGTGGTTTTCCCAACACGGCAGAATCAGGGAGCTCCACAGAGTGAGGTCCTAACGGTTACTCCAGCGTCACATTGACCGTTATGAAACGTGAGTTTGTCCCATTCGCGTGTAATAATAGCATGTGATAACAAAATTGGAGACAAACTGCAGGGTGCAGAGGTATACAACTTTAATGTGGAGTTGGAGTCACTGTTGTATTCTGGAATTACTAATCATGGAATCACAAGTTCAGCTAGATGTGCAAGGAGACTTGAGATTCAGATATCGTGATGCCGCTCCAAAGGATGACTCTGAAAGACGTAATACAGATAAAATCCTAATGACATGTTGCCTGTTTTAAGTGTCGATCAGCATGTTCTCATTAGTCAGACACATGTCAGGTTGCATCTTTCTGTCCCATTTCTTTCTTTCTTTCTTTCTTTTTTTTTTTTGCTGACTGCCAGCTGTATTGAACCACCCCACCTCCCTTCCTGCTGCCTCTCAGGCCCTAAGTGGATTAAATGGATTCGAAACAGGAGCAGGAGTCGCGCTAATAGCATTGCTTGAATTTTAAGCAATCCATGGTGGATTGATTCACAGACTAAAGAGCTGCAGCGTTGTAACTGAGATGCATGGAGCGCTCTCAGTAATGCAGCCCTGCCAGATGACACAAACTGTACATTAGCTTGGTGAGGTTCATCTGATAGCCTGTGCACTTTTATGGATAATGATGACACTTTTGGACTTTAGCTCTTATTATCTCATAGTTTGTGACTGAATTTGCAATCTTACTTTTTCATGGTACTTGTGTTCTAGCAAGTGTTCTGGTTTTGCACCATAATCAGCCAGCACAGATTGATTGATATGCCAGTAATAATTGTTTGTTCTATAACATATCAGTAAACGATGAAAAAATGGCCATGCTCTTTACCCAGAGTACAAGGTTACCTCTATAAATGTCTGCTCAGAGAGCAAAGACATTATGTGTGCAGTCACAGAAGACACAGGGAACCAGAATCAATTCACTGGTTGACACTTTGTAATCATGATTCATTGATCAGCCAAACACTGCAGTTCTAAATTCTTTAAAGGATTAGTTGGAAAATCTGTGGTATCATTTGAGTGTAAAATATCTTCTGCTGAAGAGGTTATAGTGAAGTGCATAAAGTTAGTCTTAGAATCACTGCACTCAGTCAGCCTGACATTATTTTAATTTCAGGAGAGATGGAAAGAAAATGTGCAGATTTTTTGACACTTTTGTCTCTCTAGGACAGAAGATGTTTGAAAAGAAGACAGGAAATGGGGAGGAAGAGTTGCATATGACGTGTCCCTAGATAAGTCTAACGAAAAGTTCTGAAAATAGGTTTTCAAATATTGGTTCTTTTGCTTTAACTCTCTGGGCAACCTGTAAATGGGAATTTGGTCCTTAAATAATTCAGTTTATCTTGACAGGCTCAAAAGTAACAAATGATCTTTATTTGAAACTTGCAGACACACCAACAGTTCTCACATTTAACCACATGAATATAAAACTGTCAACAGGCGAAGGATGCAGTGCTGTTACATTCACAAATGATCACAGAACATGCTGCTTATGTTGAAACACAGCCAGCCTGATTAACTCCCTGTTTGCCCTTTAAGCTTCAGTAGAGAAAACAGTGGTTGGAGACCATAGCATAACCTGAAATTATACTAATATGTTTAATGGACTTAGTTGAAGTAGTTCCTTGGAAGACAAGGGCCAAGTCTTGTGCAATAACATGGCAATAAGACAGACTGAGTCTGCTATCGGTTTGCGGTTGAATGCTGTAAGGTTGGCAATTACATGTCATCTGTTTGTGATAACATGGGGATTAACGGTAATAAATCATTAAAAATCACAAATCGGTTGCCATTGACATTCACAGAAATTCCCATTAACTATTTATAATCAGGGAACCTCATATATATATGAAAGAGAAATTCAAATGACACAGGCACTTAGCAGTCTTGCTTTTATATAGGAATTTAAACATTTAGAGCTTTTCTTGTGATAATCAAAGTCCCAGGGTTTTGAGTTCTGGGATATTTGGGGTTTTCTAGTTTTCTATTTTTGATAATCTTGTACGTTGCTTCTGTACTATTTATTCTTCTGGTTCTTCTGGGTTTGTGATGATTCCTGTTTTCTGAGCAGTTAGTTCTCTGATTACTTAGCTTTGTTATCTGTCCGCTCTTGTCTCTGTGTTTTTTATCTTCTGCCTTTGTGTCAAGTTTGTATATCTTAGTCCTGGTCTCAGTTATTTCCTGTTTTATTTTTGATGTACTATGTGAATTATGTTCAGTTTTCCTTCCCCTGTCTCATAACCTAGATTCTGTTCAGCTGTGTTACCCAGGTGGCTTCACTCTGCCCTGATCTCTCCTCGTGTGTTTAAACCCTCAGTTTGCATTTGTCCTTTGTCGTGTCCTCCCCTCACACTGTGTGATTTCCAAGTATCCTAGTTCCTTAGTTCCCTGTGTCTTGTCACTAGTTTTTTCCTTGCCTGTGTTTTTGTATTTTTGAGCATCAGCAGTAAAGCTGCCACCTTTAGTTAATCCTATAATTCTACTATGTTTGAACACTAAAAAAGGACTACAAGCCTCATTAACACAACTTTTTCTATGCCTAAGTCTATATAACATTCACACTCCAACTACAACTTAGGTATGGTGTAGGCTGGAGCCAGGGGCAGACTTTTAGAAGTGAACAACCTGCTCTACCTCCTGAGCCACAGCCAAAATCACCAACACCTTTAATTGAATACAACCAGTTGAGTTGAGATCCTCATCAGACTGACTCAGTTTGCAATGTTGGCAATCTGTCTGCATTTATAAATTAGGCAACAGTTAGTTGCAAACCTTTGCCAGTTTGTCTGAGAGTGATTGCAGACACAGTCCTGCAGAAGGGCTGACATATACAGAAAAGAAAATGCACTAAGCAGGTTAGTCAGAAAAAGAGAGACTAAGCACCCAAGGCATTCACATCTATAAAAATTAATGCTCCTCTGGCTACGGAATATTATCAGGAAAACGTTTACTAAATTGCAAAATTTGAAAAAGTAAATCCATTTTTATCTCATAACTGTTTGAATATCTGACAATTTTCCTCCACAGAATAAAGTGTGAGTCACACCGACTCTTCCTTTCAAAAGATAGGAGTCGCACTAAACAGCGTTCAGCACACGGCTGAAAAATAAAAGCTGAAAAAACGAAATGTGAAGAAGTAGATATGAACAGTTTAAGAAACAGTGTAGACCTGGTTGATGCTCGGGGCAGCAACATATTCATAACACAGGAACTCAAAGGAGCAGCCAATCAGCATGTGACACGCAGTCAGAAAAGAAAATTAGTGTTTTTGTTGCGACCTGTCCACAGCCTTCAGTTTGTGGAGCTGGCCTCTGCGTCAGCCGTTAATTGCTATTTGTCCCATTTCTGATGCAGCCTTTTCACAGCTAATTTTAGGCACTGGCTCATTATGAGTCTTACTACAGGGCAGTAACCTGATCAAGTGATAATGAATGTGGAGGAAAAGGAGACAGTGAAAGCAGTAAGGCAGAAAACAAACATTGATGTAACTGTGAGGAGCTTTAGTGTGGCTCAATATGCACATAAAGAACAATTTTTTGGAAAGTTTGCGTCGAGTAATGATCGGTGATATAATTTTGCATTTATTCAATTTAAATACAG
The DNA here is from genome assembly GCF_056152115.1 of Neolamprologus brichardi. NCBI lineage: Eukaryota > Metazoa > Chordata > Actinopteri > Cichliformes > Cichlidae > Neolamprologus > Neolamprologus brichardi. The sequence continues at coordinate 10,614,091 of NC_142119.1, forward strand.
CATTAACGTACTTAAAAAATGAACCAATATTTGTCAGTCTATGCTGGTGGTGGTTTAATTGACTAATGCTTTATTAAAGCTGTGTTAGAGTCGTATTCGGCTGTTTAATCAGCTAAATGGGTTTGCATAAATGTTTCTCTCTTTCTAAGTCATGTCTCCGAACAGAGACGAAAGGCTCTGTGCTCTTTCATAAGCCACGGAAAACCTGCCAAGATGTTTTCTTTTTCAGCCGTTTATACACTGATGGCTATTCAGATGTTAAATGCAAAACGCTTCCTTTTATTTGGTCGTCATTACGGGGTCTTAGCTGGTCTGTTTCGCTGGACAATGATTTGATTGGAGCTGATTGGATTTGCTGCCACGACTGCAGCCCGTCTCTCTCCCCCTTACTCTCTCTCTGTCGCTGTGTTTAATGGTGCCTTTCTAAAGGCTTTATTAGAAGTAATTTGCTGCAGCGAGTACTGACTGATATCTGGGCCATGACCCTGTCTCTCAGTTGAAGGGTAAAGAGGGAGTCCCAGTCACACTGGAAATGGCAGGCCCTGCACTCCATCCATAGATTAGTCTCTTTACGCTCTTTGCTGAATACATTGAAAAGTACTAAGTGTGGGCAGACAGGAACACAAAGTGACAGTGATTCAAACCAGAGATGTCTTTTGGATGTGAAGGTCCTTGTGGATTACCTGACATTATACATTTAGACAAAAATGAATAATTAACCAGTGAGTCCTCAAAATTAATGACAAAATCTGTTGATGGTTTGTTGTTCACAAATAAGTGCAAAGAGTTACAGTTCTATAGTTAACAGTCCTGGAAACCACCTGGTAGACTGCAGCTACTGTAGCCTTTAAAAGTCATTAAAGATTTAAATCAATCTCAGACAATAGTCAGTGGTTTTAATATTACATGTCACCAAATGCAGCCCATCTTTTGCTTTCCACTGTTTACTTGTGTGCAACCGTAGGCAGATGTACAACCTTGAGGAACATGTACAGTTTCTCACTTTCTGTCTGTTATTTTTGGTAGAAGGAGAGTAAAGTGTCAAATCTCAGGGAGCAGGAGCCACACCTGCTCGCCGTTATTGACATTTGAGTTTCTAGGCATTGCTCACGCAGTGCAAGATTTTATAAATATGTTTGTCTACTTGGCAGGTCAGCACCTTTGCAGAATCGTGTTGAAAACTGCCCACAGTTAACCTCTTAAGCCCCAACGCCCCCTGATACGGGGGCAAAAAGCAGGAGATCAGGTAGGCTTGGGGCTTAAGAGGTTAAAGCCACATTTGAATAACTAAATGACCTCATAAATCAGACGCCCACACAGATAGCAGGAATTAGCGTGTTTTTAATACCTGTTTCCCCTGTTTGCCCGTAGCTTGACTGTGCTCTGAGGATGTGTCAAACTGAGGACGTCACAACAGAATGTACGGAGCCTCAGGTGAATTTAAACCACTCAGACCTTTGCATTCTGGTGAACATAGAACATACAACACTTGTGTAGATATAGGGTAAAGAGGGTGGCTGGGGCAGTTTAGAAATCATGGAATTAGGTGTTAAGCTGATAGGAGAAGTAGCACAAGGAAGGCAAAGAGTTTGATGACAGGAAAAAAAAAGAAACATTTTACCCAGCTGACAGTTACACAGCAGATAAAGCAAAGAATCACTATATGTCATGGATATTGCTGTGGATCTGTGAGTCTTCTAAAGAGTGGCTTCTGAAAAGCAGCAGGGAAATTTGTGACCTCTTACTAATCCGCAGGCTTATGCATCCACCTTTGCTGATGCTGCCTATAACAGAAGCCATTGCACAAGCTTTTTTTTACTGTATAAACTTCCTCTGCCACGTAAAGCTGGGTAGTATCACACATGTAGCAGCTTTGTATCAGCTAAACCAGTTTCATGAGTTGTCTGTGAAGGTTCTCGATCTGTTGAGTTCTTGATCTGTTGGTGTTTCCATAGATACAGACCGTTCCTCATGAGGATGCTGCTATATACCATGTGTCATGCATATTCATAAAGAATTATAAAGGGCTGCTCACAGAATGTGTAAAGTAGACGGCACACTCTGTGCTCGATCCAATATTTATTGGTTAAAAGTGATGTGTAATGGTGCAGATGAGCTCAGTGCAGATAGGCGTGGAGTGTCCTTGCATATTTTTGTGTGCACGTGAAGGATGTGGTGTGAAACGTGTGTTTTCATGCTTTACCAACTTAAGAGTCAGTTCTTACAGTCAGTGTGTTTGATGGAGGGAACTAGCCAAGTGGAAAGACCTGATGCACTTTGACTGGAACTGAATTATTATGGCTGGGCAACTGAGCCAAAAACCTTCAAACCACAAGGACCAGGGTGTACTCCCTAACAGTGAGGGCCTATACACACTGAGGGATAAACCCTGTGTTGATGACAAGATATTGTAGGATCTGCAGGAAACACAGTCTGCATATAAAGGATAGGCGTAGCCATGGTGACATAATTTGTTTTTGGACTCTGTATTTTAAAGCCTCAGCATTAGCATTCTGATTGCCAACCCTAGAGGCCTTAGTCAGCAAACTGCATCCACAAAATGTACAGGTGCACATGTACAAAAAGATAGCGGCTAATTAGCCTTCAAGTCACGGTTATTTGTATAAAACTATTCAGATACATGTTCATTCAGAGTGCTTTACAGAGGGATAGGAAGAGAAAAACAACTTTATAAAGCCTACAAAAATAATCATGGTAGAAATATAACAACAAACAACAAGGTCTACAACAAGGTAGTTGGGATAATCAAAACTAATCCACATTGTCTCTGCTACCAAGCAATATCGAAACTGTAGGAGGACCTTGTCCTCTATGGCCCTGTTTAACAGTTTTAGGTGATCAGGAAGTTTTTTTTCCATATGAGAACCACCAAAATAAAGGCGCTCGCCAGTGTTACCCTTCTGCCTCTGGCAGTACAGTCTTTAGGTGGCACAAACCCCCTGGAAGTTTAAGTTCTAGACCACCTGCCTGCCAAGTCAACCCCGAAACACCTGTGTCACAAGACAGGACTTATTTTATAACATCATTTGTTAAGCCTTAATGTGTGAATGCTCTCCTAATCATAATGTATTCTTACTTGCATTGTCATGACAGTACACTTGCTCAAAACCGACTACATCTCACTGTCTGTTTGTGAGCGCAAGCGGATGAACTTGCATTCAGAAGATTTCCAGTAAACTTGACCTCTGACCTTTACCTTAATTTCAATTTTAATTTCTTCAAATTTATCTGAGATTTTCAGGAGATGCACCAATGGCATCAGTTCAAAAATCCTACCTGTAAACAGAGATGGGCAGTAACGCATTACTGTAATCTGATTGCTTTTTTCAAGTAACGAGTAAAGTAAGGGATTACTACTGCAAAAAAAGGTAATTAGATTACTGTTACTTTCCCGTAAGCACGCTGCGTTACTGCGTTACTAAAACCGTGATTTTTTTTGCGAGAATGTCTCATGACAATGACGTAAGCGAGTGCGACGTTTGTGGCAACAGCTGTGTGTAACAGTAGACAGTGTTGCAATAAAATCTGCAAAAAATGAACACATGAAGAAGTTTTCTTTAAACCTCATCCTTTAATTTTCATTATATTTTATAGATGGTAATAGGTTGATTTGTAATTGTCTTGCAAATGTTCAGACAGTCAAATGTTTGATATGCCATATGACAGCTCTTTGTGGTGGTGGCCATTTTTGTATACAGTGCCCACTCTTCCTGCTTTTTTATCTGTTCTAGCCTCACTTGTAAAAAGGAAGTTTGGAGTAGCTGATTCAATAATAACCGTAGCACTGTTGTTTTCATTTAACCAGGTTTTGTTTAGGAACATAAAATCCTGATCATTGTTTGTAATAAAACCATTCATTAGGAAGCACAAGCCAGCCTAATACAGCCTGTGGCTGGAATATAACAAGAGTTATTAGATTGGAATTATTAGCTCTGCAGTTTGAGTACGCTTGGCTTTTTCTATTGTAATGTTTTTGGCAATGCCATCAGCGGATACTGGGATCACGAGTACCGTGTGGCGTATTAGTGGCGTATCAGTCTTATCTTTATCTTTTATGAAAAGCATCTGGTGATATATTTTTAGTTTGGCTGAGCTTCATTGTGGCAGTTTTGACCAGGTCCTTGATCGATGAGGAGTTGCATTGAGAGACAGAGAGGACTAGATTCTAACAGGGGCCCAATCCTCTGGAAGCTTTGGGTAATGTCATATCTTTGTCCCTGTCACTTTCAGGCAGGAAGGGTCTTCCTATTACAGGTATGAAGAGGGAATTTAGCTACAGAGAAACCTTTTTTGTATAGGAATAATTTTTCCATGAAGTTCTGTGCCTTGCATCTATTCAAGCTCACTTGCTTTTTAAGGGGCTCTCAAATGGCCATGGAGGAATTGCAGTTTTTGGCACTTCTATGTTGGCTCATTTTGTTTGCATCCAGGAGGTTACTGCTTGGCTAGAAAAGGTTTATTAATTTCACTAAAAATGCAATGAAGAAAAAATAATAATAAATCGCACCTATACTTTGTGTTAGCACTAATGAATGTTAAAATATCACGAGTCCGAAGGAGCACACAGTTTAAGGCTGTACAAAGATAAAAGTTGCCATTGTTCTCCTGGATTTAAGCGCTATCTGTCTTCTGCCCTTTAATGTAAATCAGACTGATTCCAGCATGTTGACTATTAATACATCAGCAACAGCTGTCTCTAAATCACTGCCTCTGTAGTGCAAAGCTCTGTTGCTGTACAACAAACTATTAAAAACTCATCAGGACACCATTAAAAGTGAACATTGATCAACTGGTAGGCAGGATATATTTGTCATGTGTTATGTTTTCCATTAAAACTGAATCAGTAAGAATAATGTATTGATTTTATATGATGGTGCTAGTAAGTAACATGCTTATTTAGTCACCTGCCTGGTGATCTTTAACCATTTGACATTTTCAGTTATGTTTCATTCACAATTCTGTAATTCATATGTTACAAAATTGTCTGTAACCACTGCATGACAGCTGTCTTCGGGAACTGTATTTTTAGGCTAGTGTTGCACGCAGCACTGTGCACTGTAACCACAGAAATACAGTGTGTACTGGGCTGTGTGGGTGAAATGAAGCAGGAAGACATGACTCCCTTGACACAAACCTTTCATCTGCTCACTGCTGCAATCAAATGCAGTGAGTGTGGAATCATGATGTGAAATAAAACCATTTCAGTTTAAAATTCTTTATTTCACATTTTGAAGCATGTGGAGCTTTACAGGAAATTGTGCTCGGCACATGCTGAAGGAGACAGTCAGTCTTTTAGTATTTGCTATCATTTATCGGTGGTCGGTTGAGAACGGGACATTCTCAGAAACACGGTGGCTTTGAAGATTGAGTGGTTGCAGACTTTCATCGTGGACTGTTGCCATGCTCCATTAATGTGTGGAAGGTCCCGCAACACATTTTAAAAGAACTGGAACACTTTGTGTCTAAAAGGAGCTGAAATTTATTCTGATTTATGGGTCATTTTTTTAAAGAAGGCCATCCTGACCACCATCGGAGACCAATTAAGAACACGTGTGTCGCACTTTAAATAGCAGCAACATATTTCTCAGCTGCTGATGCTGCTTATTTTTGCCTTTTCCTGTAGGTTAATTGTGAGAATGATCATCTTTGTCCTTAAAGCTGCAGTCAGTGATTTGTAGTTAAACACAGTAGCGGGGAGTGACACAATGCCAGTCACCACGTCAGTGTAGGGAATAACAATCATATCCTCAAAAAAAGGACAAATTAACTTTCAGAGCTAAAGTTAACTTCAAACTTGTAGCAGTAGTGGTGGATATTGTGCAGGCAAGTTCTTTCTAAATTTTTAAAATATAGATACTAGCGCATGATGATTGGTCAGTTAATCAGTACTCAGTCGCACAGAATACTCACTAGCATCTGTTTCTAAATGATGACTAAAACAAAAGTAAGGCAAAAAGTTAAACCACAACAAAATGAGTGTAAAAGAAGCATTTGAGCGTGGAGTCCTAGAAATTCTGTTACTACTCACTTCATGTTTAAAATCAAAATTTTGAATCCTGTGAGTTTGTCGTTTATTATGAACTATCTTGCAATAATCCTCTATAAAAGCCCAGAGAGTGGGAGCTCTTTAGTATTTTGTAGTTCTTGGATTCATGCTTCACTTTTACTCTAGATCTTTTTTGGAAAAAAAAAGACTGAAGGATTCAAATTTGGGTTTTTCAAGCCAGAGTGCTCTTTATATTGTGTATACTTCTGCACACACATATTTTGATATTCAGGAACGGTCACAGTCCACTCAGAAAAATCCATATCTGGTAAAGTTTGCCTGTAAATCATCAACTTTTTATACATTTCTGTCATGAAGTGATCCAGTGAACTATATTATGTTCAGTAAATATGCAAAACTGTGACCATTTAGTAGCTTTACTGCAAAATAAAAATGTGCACACCTGCTTCTTCACTTTTCCAGAAGCACCAAGGGTTAACTGGCTCTAAATCAGAAACTCACTGTTAAGAATAGCTTTAGTGACTCCAGGAATTTTGCACATCAAAGTTCTTTGCACATTTAACTTTGTTTTACACCAACCTGAACACTCCTTAATATCCAAATATAAGAACGTGCACATGTGTGATCATTCACACACAGCTCACGGTGGAGCTGTGTGTGAATGATGCTGAGATCAAGTGAGCTCATGAATAATAAACAGGACATGCATTCAACCGTGAATATTTCATGGTGCGTGAAAGTGAGCAGAAACGCATAGCAGTTTGGCGTGGACCTGTCGACTGTCAGAAGAGGGAAGCAATGGACGGACAGATACGCAAAAAAGAAGAAAGGCAATGAAGGCCAAAGGTTTTGACAGACTTGTAACAGCAATTACAACATTTGGAGATTTTTCAAGGCAAATTCTATGTTAATAAGTTTGGTTTACACTTCATTTTAGCTTCAATGTGCGAACTTCTTTCACATATTCATGACAGACGTGACCAGCAGCTCTGTAAGGCTGCTTAGCTAAATGCTAACATGCTAGCAAGCTAGCAACATCAAAGTGTCTTCAGATCATAGACCGCGGTAAAGTGAGCCGTCATTTGTCCAACTTTCAACAGATTCCTTCTCTGGGACACCTACTCTACCTGTGTGCCAAGTTTCATCCAGATTTACTGTAGAATTCCTCAGAAATTAAAGGAAACTTATATTCAATGCAATACAGTCAATACACTACAATTATGTCAAATTTCAAAAATTCATTAAAAATCATCCTTAGTAGTTGAGGTCCAACTTTCAACAGATTCCTTCTCTGGGACACCTACTCTACCTGTGTGCCAAGTTTCATCCAGATTTACTGTAGAATTCCTCAGAAATTAAAGGAAACTTATATTCAATTCAATACAGTCAATACACTACAATTATGTCAAATTTCAAAAATTCATTAAAAATCATCCTTAGTAGTTGAGGTCCAACTTTCAACACATTCCTCTTCTGGGACACCTACTCTACCTGTGTGTCAAGTTTCATCCAGATTTACTGTAGAATTCCTCAGAAATTAAAGGAAACTTATATTCAATGCAATACAGTCAATACACTACAATTATGTCAAATTTCAAAAATTCATTAAAAATCATCCTTAGTAGTTGAGGTCCAACTTTCAACAGATTCCTTCTCTGGGACACCTACTGTACCTGTGTGTCAAGTTTCATCCAGATTTACTGTAGAATTCCTCAGAAATTAAAGGAAACTTATATTCAATTCAATACAGTCAATACACTACAATTATGTCAAATTTCAAAAATTCATTAAAAATCATCCTTAGTAGTTGAGGTCCAACTTTCAACACATCCCTCCTCTGGGACACCTACTCTACCTGTGTGTCAAGTTTCATCCAGATTTACTGTAGAATTCCTCAGAAATTAAAGGAAACTTATATTCAATTCAATACAGTCAATACACTACAATTATGTCAAATTTCAAAAATTCATTAAAAATCATCCTTAGTAGTTGAGGTCCAACTTTCAACACATTCCTTCTCTGGGACACCTACTGTACCTGTGTGTCAAGTTTCATCCAGATTTACTGTAGAATTCCTCAGAAATTAAAGGAAACTTATATTCAATTCAATACAGTCAATACACTACAATTATGTCAAATTTCAAAAATTCATTAAAAATCATCCTTAGTAGTTGAGGTCCAACTTTCAACAGATTCCTTCTCTGGGACACCTACTCTACCTGTGTGCCAAGTTTCATCCAGATTTACTGTAAGATTCCTCAGAAATTAAAGGACATGTATATTGAATTCAATACACTTACTTAAATATTGCATCATATTCAAAAATTCATTAAAAATCATCCATAATAGTTGATGTCCAACTTTCAACACCGTCTTACTCTGGGCGACCTACGGTATCTCTGGGCCAAGTTACATCTCAATTCACTGTAATCTTTATCAAAAATTGAAAGAACAATTATATGTCAATGCTGGCTGTGTGCCTTTCAAAGTGACACTAAATAACAGAACTCAGGCACATCAGGGAATAATCCAAAAGGTGGATTTATTAAACAAAAACAACATACAAAATATCCCTAACCCATACTACATAACCTAAAAAGAAACAAAGGGACACTTAGAAGCACAAGAAAACAATACTATACTGAAAGGGCAAGAGACACAGCCCAAACATAATCCACAACTAAAACGCCAAAAGAACAAGTCATCCCACATAGCAGACGGGTGTTGCCTGGATCTGGTGTGAAGCCGGCACTGCTGGCTGACTTCTGGCATGGTAAGATGGCACTGTTTATGTGATGGCATGCTACATCTGGCCTGATTGGGTGAATGTGACATGTTGTATAGAGAACTTTGAGTAATATGGGTGAGTAAAAAGGCGCTATATAAGAATCAGTCCATTCACTGTCTGAACAGAGTTTTGTCATGACAGCATATTTGATTGTCTTCACTGACTCGCTATCCGCCTTAGTGCAGCTGCCATACCATCCTGGGATGCAGTAAGTTAGTAGGCTCTCAATGGGCGAGTGGTGGAAGGTCAGCAGAGGATGTCTGGGACGATTGCATTAAAGGCTGAGCTGTAGTCCACAAAGAGCATTCTGGCGTAGCTCTGCCGCTTTTCTGGCGTAGCTCTGCCGCTGTTCACCCTCCACTCAGCACCGAGTGGAGGGTGATGGCATCTTCTGTGAATCTGTTTGCGCGGTATGCAAACTGGTGGGGGTCGAATTCTGGGGGGAGGTAATCCTTGGTGTGCTGAAGGACTAGTCTCTCAAAGCATTTCATGATTACAAGTGTGAGGGCCACAGGGCAATAATAGTTCAGGCTGGTGATGGGAGACTTCTTTGGCACTGGGATGATTGTGGCTGATTTTAGACAGGATGGGATGGCTGCTTCATCCAGTGAGAGGTTGAAGATTCTGGTGAAGATGAGGGTGAGCTGGTGGGCACATGGTCTTAGCACTTTACCATGTATTCCGTCTGGACCGGCCGCCTTCCTGGGGTTCACTGCTTGGAACACACATCTGACATCGTGCTCCGTTACAATGAATGGAGCGGTGCAGGAACCAGGTGAGGATGAGGATGGGAGCAGGGCTGAGGCAGATGAATGCTGCTGTTGTGGTGTTTCAAAGCGGGCGAAGAAGCCGTTTATTTCCTCTGCTAGCTGCACACTCAGGTTTTCGGTTTTCACAGTTCTGCCTCTGTGGTTTATGATGTCTATTATTCCCTGCCACACCTCTCGTGTGTTGTTGCTGGACAAGTGGGACCCCTGTTCAGGTCAGCTCGAGCAGACCTGTACAGAGCTCTGTCAACAGACCTGAAGTCGGCATTGTGGGCTTTGAGCAGACCTCACTGGTCATCCAGGGTTTTTGGTTTGGGAAAACCCGAATGCTTTTGTCCACAGTCACATTTGTGGTGTAATCTGTTTGAGTATAACCTGTTTTATTGTGAAAGGGGGTCCTGAAACAGGAAGTAGATAATAAAGGTCGGAGTTTGAGTGCTCTACAAGGTGTCGCCTAAATTCTTGCCTAAAACCACGACAACATTTGCAATACAGAACTTGATATAGTCCAGTACTGATCCTGTGAAAGTTTCTAATGCAATATATTATACTTTACCAATGTAACACTGCATGCCAAATCACTTTTGAAAATATCTGTGAATTTTGTATTGAAAAATGCAGGTATCTTTCAGATTTATTTTTATGTTATCAAAAATGTATTAAAAGTACAAGCATGAAAAATTACAAGAATGCAATAGAAAATATAACCAAACAAGCTTAATTTACAGTTTGAAATACAGAACATAATAAAAATATATAAATAACTACCTATTAATCCCCATATCCAAGTATCAAGACGTGTAAAAACAAATTACATTCTTTCCTCAGTTTCTATTAATAAGACTTAAATTTACATGAAATTATTCAAAATTATATACATTATTCATAAGGTGACAAAGAATTCAGAAACAACACGGAGAATGTCATCCAGGTAATTAAATCTCTAAAGGTTGATTCTGTTCATCTGGACGTAGCGTTTTCAATGGGAGAAAAGTTTCGTCACTCATCCAAGTGACTTCTGCAGTCTCAGTTGACTGCAGGTTTCCCTAATCTTATAATAATAATAATAATAATAATAATAATGGATTCCATTTATATAGCGCTTTTTGGGACCCCTCAAAGCGCTTTACAATTCCACTATTCATTCACTCTCACATTCACATACTGGTGAAGGCAAACTACAGGTGTAGCCACAGCTGCCCTGGGGCAGACTGACAGAAGCAAGGCTGCCATATCGCGCCATCGGCCCCTGTGGCCAACACCAGTAGGCGGTAGGTGAAGTGTCTTGCCCAAGGACACAACGACCGAGACTGTGGGAGCTGGGGCTCGAACCAGCAACCTTCCGGTTACAAGACAAACTGCCAACTCTCATTATGCAATGTACTGTTTAAAAGAAAAATCTTTTTTTTTTGCCTTGACATCATACATTCATCTTCATTTCAAATAAGTAGTTATTTTTCACACAGAGAGCAATACCATTCTCCAGCCTCTGCTGTCCAAAGCTACTCTGTATTCATCTGGAGGCACTGTGTGTGAAACCACTTTAAATAGCTCTAATGCAGGAACAAAGCAATTGTATAAAATGAAGTGAGGGAATGGAGCTATAAATAGATTAATATAGAGATATGAAAATAAACTTATATATAGACATAGAAACACAAGTTTTAACATTAATGTTTCTGGGATATAATAAACAATATAAGCATACAGGTGTCTAAGCAAACATTGTGGCATACAAAGTGAGAGAGTGCAGTGAGTCATGTTTATTCCTGTTCAATATGTGTCTGACACAAGTGGATGAATTAAAAAGTCTGACAGCAGCAGCAACAACAGGCAATGCCTTCCTGATGACTTTCTATCTGGTTACATCTTTGTCTTTGATGCCTGTATCCCAGCTTGAAGAGTCCTGGACCTTTTTTCTAGTCAGTGGGTGTGTAGGCAAACAACTCTGGCTTGTCACCCAGTTGGATTTCCTGGTAATTGTCAGGTGGCACTATCTACAAATCAGGACACATTAACTATGATATTAAAAAATTGACATGATGACATAGTCCTTGGTCAGTTTACCAAGCATTTCTCAGTTTTGTTCTTTATAGTTCTGTTCATCATATCATTGTTTGTGAGTCCTGGATTATTTGATGATATGTTTACATTATGTATTCTTTTGTTTTCAGTTCCATATTGCTTTTAAGTGTAGTTCTTTTTAAGCATTCCACAAGTGGATGGAACACTCTAGTGTTAAAGCCAGTCTTGTATTCATGTCTGTTTACGGTTTTGTCTGTGTCAAGCTCGTGTGTCTTAGTCTGTGTTTTAGTTTGGTGGCCTCTTGTCTCTTTCTTGTGTTGAGTCTTACTTCCATTGTCTTCTTATTCCCAATGTATCCCTGCTGTGTTACACAGCTGTCTCCAATTCCCCTAATCACCATCCTATTTATACATTTTGCCAATCTCCCGGTCTGAAGTACATTATTCTATTCGATTCTATTATATTATATTTATACAGCACCAAACCACAACAACAGTCACCTAAAGACACTTTATGTTGCTGGTTAAAAACACAACAATAATACAAAGAAAGCCCCAACAATTTAAGTACCCCATATGAGCTAACATTTAGTGTGAGTGGGAAGGAAAAACTCCATTTGAAGAGGTAGAAACCTCTGGCAGAAACAGGCTCAAGGAGAGACAGCCATCTACTGTGACTGGCTGAGGTTGATGAAAAGGAGACAGGACAACATATACACTGTGCAAGAGATACATACTAACTAATGATTAAATGCAGAGAGGTGTATAAACACAGAAAGAGCAAAGAAGGAAAAAATTCATACATGATGGGAAGCCCACAAGAGCCTAGGCTTATTGCAGCACAAATAAGGGAAGATTCAGGGTCACATGATCCACTCTAACTGTATTATTTGTCAAAACTGAGGGTTTTAATGCTAATCTCAAAAGCAGAGACGGGTGTTTGTCTTCTGAATTAATATAGAATAGAATAGAATTCAACTTTATTGTCATTGCACATGTCACAGGTACAAGGCAACAAAATGCAGTTTGCATCCATCAAGAAGTGCTTTAGCCATGATATAGATATATTACAATATATATTAGCAATAATATAGGTATGTAAGTATATTACAGAAATGGGTCTATTATGGTATGTTACAATGTACACGGTATAAAGGTATGTTATGAATATGCTATAACTATAAGTATGTACAGGCTATGAACAGGATATAAACATGAAAAACTATACAGAATATGAAATTAAAAAAACTATACAGAAATATGAGATATACAGCTATACACAAATGTGAACTATGCAGGTTATAAACAGTTGTAGAATTAAAAATTATCGTATTGTACAGAATGATGTGAGCTGCATCCACAAAAGAGAGGCCTGAGAGATGATTCCTGTTCAACCTTAAAATTCTATAGGAACCACAAGTACACTTAATATTCCAAAATTCAAATCTGGATTTCAAAGCGAGTCAGTGAAGACAATCAAATATGCTGTCATGACAAAACTCTGTTCAGACAGTGAATGGACTGATTCTTATATAGCGCGTTTTTACTCACCCATATTACTCAAAGTGCTCTATACAACATGTCACATTCACCCAATCAGGCCTTTTTAGGTTATGTAGTATGGGTTAGGGATATTTTGTATGTTGTTTTTGTTTAATAAATCCACCTTTTGGATTATTCCCTGATGTGCCTGAGTTCTGTTATTTAGTGTCACTTTGAAAGGCACACAGCCAGCATTGACATATAATTGTTCTTTCAATTTTTGATAAAGATTACAGTGAATTGAGATGTAACTTGGCCCAGAGATACCGTAGGTCGCCCAGAGTAAGACGGTGTTGAAAGTTGGACATCAACTATTATGGATGATTTTTAATGAATTTTTGAATATGATGCAATATTTAAGTAAGTGTATTGAATTCAATATACATGTCCTTTAATTTCTGAGGAATCTTACAGTAAATCTGGATGAAACTTGGCACACAGGTACAGTAGGTGTCCCAGAGAAGGAATCTGTTGAAAGTTGGACCTCAACTACTAAGGATGATTTTTAATGAATTTTTGAAATTTGACATAATTGTAGTGTATTGACTGTATTGAATTGAATATAAGTTTCCTTTAATTTCTGAGGAATTCTACAGTAAATCTGGATGAAACTTGACACACAGGTACAGTAGGTGTCCCAGAGAAGGAATGTGTTGAAAGTTGGACCTCAACTACTAAGGATGATCTTTAATGAATTTTTGAAATTTGACATAATTGTAGTGTATTGACTGTATTGAATTGAATATAAGTTTCCTTTAATTTCTGAGGAATTCTACAGTAAATCTGGATGAAACTTGACACACAGGTACAGTAGGTGTCCCAGAGAAGGAATCTGTTGAAAGTTGGACCTCAACTACTAAGGATGATTTTTAATGAATTTTTGAAATTTGACATAATTGTAGTGTATTGACTGTATTGCATTGAATATAAGTTTCCTTTAATTTCTGAGGAATTCTACAGTAAATCTGGATGAAACTTGACACACAGGTAGAGTAGGTGTCCCAGAAGAGGAATGTGTTGAAAGTTGGACCTCAACTACTAAGGATGATTTTTAATGAATTTTTGAAATTTGACATAATTGTAGTGTATTGACTGTATTGAATTGAATATAAGTTTCCTTTAATTTCTGAGGAATTCTACAGTAAATCTGGATGAAACTTGACACACAGGTACAGTAGGTGTCCCAGAGAAGGAATGTGTTGAAAGTTGGACCTCAACTACTAAGGATGATTTTTAATGAATTTTTGAAATTTGACATAATTGTAGTGTATTGACTGTATTGAATTGAATATAAGTTTCCTTTAATTTCTGAGGAATTCTACAGTAAATCTGGATGAAACTTGACACACAGGTAGAGTAGGTGTCCCAGAGGAGGGATGTGTTGAAAGTTGGACCTCAACTACTAAGGATGATTTTTAATGAATTTTTGAAATTTGACATAATTGTAGTGTATTGACTGTATTGAATTGAATATAAGTTTCCTTTAATTTCTGAGGAATTCTACAGTAAATCTGGATGAAACTTGACACACAGGTACAGTAGGTGTCCCAGAGAAGGAATCTGTTGAAAGTTGGACCTCAACTACTAAGGATGATTTTTAATGAATTTTTGAAATTTGACATAATTGTAGTGTATTGACTGTATTGCATTGAATATAAGTTTCCTTTAATTTCTGAGGAATTCTACAGTAAATCTGGATGAAACTTGACACACAGGTAGAGTAGGTGTCCCAGAAGAGGAATGTGTTGAAAGTTGGACCTCAACTACTAAGGATGATTTTTAATGAATTTTTGAAATTTGACATAATTGTAGTGTATTGACTGTATTGAATTGAATATAAGTTTCCTTTAATTTCTGAGGAATTCTACAGTAAATCTGGATGAAACTTGACACACAGGTACAGTAGGTGTCCCAGAGAAGGAATCTGTTGAAAGTTGGACCTCAACTACTAAGGATGATTTTTAATGAATTTTTGAAATTTGACATAATTGTAGTGTATTGACTGTATTGCATTGAATATAAGTTTCCTTTAATTTCTGAGGAATTCTACAGTAAATCTGGATGAAACTTGACACACAGGTAGAGTAGGTGTCCCAGAAGAGGAATGTGTTGAAAGTTGGACCTCAACTACTAAGGATGATTTTTAATGAATTTTTGAAATTTGACATAATTGTAGTGTATTGACTGTATTGCATTGAATATAAGTTTCCTTTAATTTCTGAGGAATTTTACAGTAAATCTGGATGAAACTTGGCACACAGGCATAGTAGGTGTCCCAGAAGAGGAATGTGTTGAAAGTTGGACCTCAACTACTAAGGATGATTTTTAATGAATTTGTGAAATTTGACATAATTGTAGTGTATTGACTGTATTGCATTGAATATAAGTTTCCTTTAATTTCTGAGGAATTCTACAGTAAATCTGGATGAAACTTGGCACACAGGTACAGTAGGTGTCCCAGAGAAGGAATGTGTTGAAAGTTGGACCTCAACTACTAAGGATGATTTTTAATGAATTTTTGAAATTTGACATAATTGTAGTGTATTGACTGTATTGCATTGAATATAAGTTTCCTTTAATTTCTGAGGAATTCTACAGTAAATCTGGATGAAACTTGGCACACAGGTACAGTAGGTGGCCCAGAGAAGGAATCTGTTGAAAGTTGGACCTCAACTACTAAGGATGATTTTTAATGAATTTTTGAAATTTGACATAATTGTAGTGTATTGACTGTATTGAATTGAATATAAGTTTCCTTTAATTTCTGAGGAATTCTACAGTAAATCTGGATGAAACTTGGCACACAGGTAGAGTAGGTGTCCCAGAGGAGGAATGTGTTGAAAGTTGGACCTCAACTACTAAGGATGATTTTTAATGAATTTTTGAAATTTGACATAATTGTAGTGTATTGACTGTATTGCATTGAATATAAGTTTCCTTTAATTTCTGAGGAATTCTACAGTAAATCTGGATGAAACTTGGCACACAGGTACAGTAGGTGTCCCAGAGGAGGGATGTGTTGAAAGTTGGACCTCAACTACTAAGGATGATTTTTAATGAATTTTTGAAATTTGACATAATTGTAGTGTATTGACTGTATTGCATTGAATATAAGTTTCCTTTAATTTCTGAGGAATTCTACAGTAAATCTGGATGAAACTTGACACACAGGTAGAGTAGGTGTCCCAGAAGAGGAATGTGTTGAAAGTTGGACCTCAACTACTAAGGATGATTTTTAATGAATTTTTGAAATTTGACATAATTGTAGTGTATTGACTGTATTGAATTGAATATAAGTTTCCTTTAATTTCTGAGGAATTCTACAGTAAATCTGGATGAAACTTGACACACAGGTACAGTAGGTGTCCCAGAGAAGGAATGTGTTGAAAGTTGGACCTCAACTACTAAGGATGATTTTTAATGAATTTTTGAAATTTGACATAATTGTAGTGTATTGACTGTATTGCATTGAATATAAGTTTCCTTTAATTTCTGAGGAATTCTACAGTAAATCTGGATGAAACTTGACACACAGGTAGAGTAGGTGTCCCAGAAGAGGAATGTGTTGAAAGTTGGACCTCAACTACTAAGGATGATTTTTAATGAATCTTTGAAATTTGACATAATTGTAGTGTATTGACTGTATTGAATTGAATATAAGTTTCCTTTAATTTCTGAGGAATTCTACAGTAAATCTGGATGAAACTTGGCACACAGGTAGAGTAGGTGTCCCAGAGAAGGAATCTGTTGAAAGTTGGACCTCAACTACTAAGGATGATTTTTAATGAATTTTTGAAATTTGACATAATTGTAGTGTATTGACTGTATTGCATTGAATATAAGTTTCCTTTAATTTCTGAGGAATTCTACAGTAAATCTGGATGAAACTTGGCACACAGGTACAGTAGGTGTCCCAGAGAAGGAATGTGTTGAAAGTTGGACCTCAACTACTAAGGATGATTTTTAATGAATTTTTGAAATTTGACATAATTGTAGTGTATTGACTGTATTGCATTGAATATAAGTTTCCTTTAATTTCTGAGGAATTCTACAGTAAATCTGGATGAAACTTGGCACACAGGTAGAGTAGGTGTCCCAGAGGAGGAATGTGTTGAAAGTTGGACCTCAACTACTAAGGATGATTTTTAATGAATTTTTGAAATTTGACATAATTGTAGTGTATTGACTGTATTGCATTGAATATAAGTTTCCTTTAATTTCTGAGGAATTCTACAGTAAATCTGGATGAAACTTGGCACACAGGTACAGTAGGTGTCCCAGAGAAGGAATGTGTTGAAAGTTGGACCTCAACTACTAAGGATGATTTTTAATGAATTTTTGTAATAGACATAATTGTAGTGTATTGACTGTATTGCATTGAATATAAGTTTCCTTTAATTTCTGAGGAATTCTACAGTAAATCTGGATGAAACTTGGCACACAGGTAGAGTAGGTGTCCCAGAGGAGGGATGTGTTGAAAGTTGGACCTCAACTACTAAGGATGATTTTTAATGAATTTTTGTAATTGACATAATTGCATTGACTGTATTGGGCTGTTCCATCGTAATGTGTGCGCACGCGTGCGCGTGTGCGCGTGCGCGGGTCTAGGCTTTCAATCGGGATATAAAGCGAAAAGGCGCTACCGTAAAGACTGGTGTAAAAGCGCAAGAAAATTTATGCGGCGGATAAGAGGCGGCTGGCTTGACCGCGGCTCACAAATGACGGCTCACTTTACCGCGGTGATCATAGCCGTTGTGATATACAGATGAAATGTAATTGACTTGAATTGATATTAGTTGGTATTATTCACTGTACTCGAGTGGTAGAGCTGGTTTTGTCTGAATCGTTTCTTGTAACATATGTGCTTTAACTCACTAGCAGTAAGTTTGAGAATACTGTAGCACAAACATATTGTTGTATAATAGATATACAGTCTAGCTGTTCAACTGAAAATGATGTCTGCAGCTATAACAAACTTAAAATAGACTGTTTAGGGCTTAGAGGCATGTACAGAATAAGATTACTTTAAGTACTTCATCCACTTATTGGTGAGAGAGAAAAAAAAGAATACTTGAGCCTTCAGGCACCTGAGAAAACATATCAAACATGAGGTAGTTTTCAAGGCTGTGATGGTACATTACATCTCCAAACAGACACATGCTCGCATTCAGCACACAGAAAATTAGACAGATTAGCCAAAGCAGGTCGAGACAAACAAGCAAGCAGCTGAAAAAAGAGACAGTTGCTGTAGACGGTACATGGCTGGAGGTGTATGCTTCTGTGTAGATTTCAAGTAACTGCCTGCTGTGGCCCATTAAACATGTGATTCTTACCTAGATAAAGAGTGTGTTTGTTTGTGTGTGTGTGTCTGTGTGTTAGTGTTAAAGTGATGTGCTTCTCAGAGAAAGCAGAGAGAAGGAGATGATAGCAGCTCTGACTGCCTCTTTGTCACACTTTGTGACTTTATGACGGGCAATTGTGGCTCAAAAGTTGGGATTTCGCCTTATAATCAGAAGGTTGCCGGTTCGAGCCCCAGCTTGGACAGTCTCGGTCGTTGTGTCCTTGGGCAAGACACTTCACCTGTTGCCTACTGGTGGTGGTCAGAGGGCCTGGTGACGCCAGTGTCCGGCAGCCTTGCCTCTGTCAGTGCGCCCCAGGGTGGCTGTGGCTACAATGTAGCTTGCCATCACCAATGTGTGAATGTGTGGATGACTGGTTGTGTAAAGCACTTTGGGGTCCTTAGGGACTAGTAAAGTGCTATACAAATACAGGCCCTTTCTTTACAGAAGCTCTCCATCAAACAGATTTCTCTGCATCACTGCCACCATCTTGCTCATGCAAACTCCTTAAGTAAACTTGCATATTGTAATTCTTTTACTGTTGAAGCTGTAATCAGTGTTTTGGTAGAGCCCATCTGCAATGTCGGTTGGCAGATACTGATATCACCATGTGTTTTTTTTTTTTTTTCAAATACATTGCAGCAATGACTGTTGTATTCTGAGAACTTTGTGCAATACATGTGGTAAAGTTTGCATTATTATTGAACAGACGGTGTTGTTGAGTCTTGCACTGTCTTCATTGTAAGCTGCTGTTTGTAAAATACATATATATTTGTTTCCCTTTTCCAGTGTTGGGGAGTAACGGGATACATGTACCGCCGTTGCGTATTTAAAATACAAAATATGAGTAACTGTATTCCGTTACAGTTACCGTTTAAAAAGGTGGTATTTAGAATACAGTTACTTTGTTGAAATAAATGGATTACACGGGGGTACTTCCCTGTTTCATATTGTCGCGGGTCAGGACTGATTCGGTTTTGTTTGACAGCTAGTTCTGTTTCCTCCAGGCGGCAGCGTTATGGTTGCCATGGTTACAGGGTGACGCTCTCTCTCTGCGTGTTTCCTGGGTGAGAGAGCTCCGTTTTGTTGTTGTTGTTGTTGTTGTTGTGCTAAGTTAACAGGCAGAATGCATCAGCTCTAAAGAATGTAGCCTCATGGGCAGTGTATTCCGTGCTGCAGGGAGAATGGACTGCCATACACGTTATGTGTCTGTGAGCGGAAGGAGGGAGAAAAAGGCAGTGGAAAAGTATGAGTTATCACCTAGCAGAAACGGGAACTGGAAGCATGTAAATATAATAATAACCACTGCAGCCAAGAAGAATACCTGAGGAGCCCAGTTGTAAGTAAGCTATTAAGACTCGACTGTACGCTGTGTTCGTGTTTTCCTCTGAAACAATAAGTTCCGTTGGAGCAGCCTTTCAACACCTCTCTTTGTCTCTGGCAAGCAAAGTTGACCCAGACAACAAAGTAAAGCTATTTTTCGGCTAAGAACCCGACACGGAACCCGCCATATTAGTCAGAGGTCCCTTTACTACGGTTTGGAGCCGCGGACCTTCAGTAATAGTAATAAATCACAGCAATAGTACATTCATGTAATTGTAAAAAGCATGATAACATATTAAGTAATCCAAAGTATTCAGAATACATTACTCTCATCGACGAACACAGCGGAATACGTTACAGAATACATTTTGGGGCATGTATTCTGTAATCTGTAATGGAATACGTTTTAAAAATAACCTTCCCAACACTGCCCTTTTCATTGTAAGTCTAACCAACTATACATGCCGTAATCTCTCCTGATATGTCAACATTGAGACTGCAAAAAATTAGATGCCTTTCTGAATAAAGCAATAATATAAAAATGCTTTCAGCAGACAATGACTGCACTGGCTTAAATGTAAAATAACCAATGACAACTACGCCTTATAAAACTGTATATTTTCAGAAGATAGGAAACATAGGGCAACTCTCTCTCTGTAGAAGACCATGTTACATTGGTATGGTATTCATTCAAAGACAATATCTGATGATGTTAGCATGTACAGGCGTGCTAAAAAGGAAGTACTAAAACCGAGTAAACAATGTAATTCAACAGCTTGCAGAAACACTTTTAGAAGGAGCAACTTCAAGTTGCTTGAAGTGCTTGTTTTCTAATTCCATCAGTTTCTCACATTATTGCAGAGGGATTTTGGCCCACTCTTCTCAACAGTGTTGATTCAGTTCATTGAGGTTTGTAAGCATTTGTTTATGAGCAACCCTCTTATAGTCCTACTAAAATATTTTAGTTGGGTGTTGTTGAGCTTCAAATCATTGTCCTGTTTGGCCAAGCTGTATCTGTCAGACAGACAGTCTTACATTTGACTTTAGAATAATTTGTTATAAAGAGGAGTTCATGGGTGACTTTATGACTGCAAGGTACAGATGTCCTGTAGCTGCAAAACAAACCTAAAGCTTGACAATGTGTATGAGGTGTTTGTGCTGAGATGCTGAGTTTGGTTTTTGCCTAACGTGGTGCTGTGCATTACGGCCAAACATCTGGCCACTTTGGTCATGTCTGTTCTTCCAAACAATTCATGCTTGTTAAGTCTTTTTTAATTGTATAAAACTTTTTTAAAAAGTAACAACTTGCTAACTGAGACCTGTAGAGCCTGATGTGTAGTTCTTGGGTTGAATTTGCTTGGAAGATTGGTTTTATATAGCTTCCACTTGTCAACAACTTTAAATGATGGACTTCAAATTGTTTGGAATTAGCCTTATAACTCTTCTCAGACTGATTGGCAGCAAAGTTTTTCTCTTTAAGTCTTTGCTTTGTATCTCCTACATACGATTGTGTTGAAAAAACCTGAACTCCAGACCAGCAAACCCCTGCTTTTATAGAGTGCTTAATACTTTTTCATAGACTGCTTCTGCATTTTAGCTTCATTTTGATGTGTCACATATTGTTGTTCATCTGAGGCTGTACTTTTCAGAATTTAAAACCTGCTAAGGAACAGATGATTTTTGTTAAGTCCTGATATCTAAAACCTTCAAATGAAAAGAGTATGCAGTTTCTTTTTGCCATAACTGTAAATGTGTTTTCCTTCATCCCCACTTTTCAAGCCTCTCTGGAACAAAAAAATAGTTTTATTCAGGTAAGCTTGAGATCTGGATCCAATCCAATCCACAACTTTACTGATTTGCCTCATTTTCACTGCTGCCATCGCATCTCTTTCAGAGAAAAAGCTATAAAAGCGATTGTGAACAGCAAACCAAAGTCATTAGGATCTGGAGATTGTTAATGTCACACACAGTGTTGTGTCAGTCAACCTTGTGGATGCCGTTACTATTCTTTTGTGTGATTTGAAATTTTATTGACTTTTATTGACACGCTTAAACGTAACTTCTGTTGGCTTCACAAATAATATGCAGCATTTAAACACATGTAAGTCTAATTTGTGACTAACTGTGTAGCATAAGCAGTGCAGTATCACATTATGAGAGTCTGCTATACAGTGACGCAGTCTGCTGGTGGTGCTGGAGACAAGGCCGTCTTCGGAGCCAAACCGCTATTGTGCTAAGTGCCTTTTTTATGCAAGATAAATCATTCTTAAACTTGTGAACTTCCTGAGATGCTGCAGCGAAGCAGCCTCCTCAGCCTGTCAAAAGCCTTTGCTTCATCCACAATCCCCCCGCTGTATCGCCGGGGACCTAATTCTGCCTGCAGGATGTGTGTGTGCTTAGGTTCGCCTGTCTTTGTGAGGACATTTTTCTCAGGTCCTCATTCCTTTATCAGGCTCTTTCACGGTTAAGATGTGGTTTAAGGGATCAGTTCGGGGTCTAGGTTAAAGGTTCGTTTCTTTGGAAATGACTGTGCATCTTTGTGCTCTGATATGTGAGAATCATCCATCTTCATTTACTTTAAACACGTGTCCTATATGCTCTACACATGTAAATCTTCAGTGCAGCGGTATTTGATTGGCTGCCTCCTCAGTGCTGAGACCGTGCCAGTGACACAAACAAAACCGATCTGTTCTGATGAGGCCTGCAGCAAAGGCAAACATTTTCACTGAAACTGCAAATATTGTCCAATCATCACATTTATAATTAAGATTTATGACTGCAGCGAGAAAAGTGTACATTTTGGAA
Source organism: Neolamprologus brichardi (assembly GCF_056152115.1). Lineage (NCBI taxonomy): Eukaryota > Metazoa > Chordata > Actinopteri > Cichliformes > Cichlidae > Neolamprologus > Neolamprologus brichardi. The sequence goes on from NC_142119.1 coordinate 10,636,707, forward strand.
TTTAACTCGCGGCCTCCCTCAACCGCACGTCGTAGTGTGCGGTCATTAATGAAAAGTCATCGATATGATTGTGTCTCAATTAAAGCAGGATGTGTTGCGGGGCTCAGCTGGTTTCCTGGTGTCAGATGTGAATAATGGTGATTACTGCAGAGCAGAGTGGGCTGACAGAGAGAGAGTGAGGGCAACGTGTTCAGCATGTCAAACATTTTGAATCCTACATCAAAGATACAGTCTACTCCTGACAAATGCAGCTTTGAGATAGGACGACCTTTTATAGTTCTCTAAAGACACATAACCTTTTTTCAACATATTTATAGAAACCATCATTCTTGTTGTTGGGTGATTTAAACATTACCTGCTTAATGAGTCCAAAGCACATGTGGGTTATTTTTCACGTGTCAGTAATAATTACAGACAGAAGGACCTTCTTTTCCCTCTATTGACTGCTGCTCTCATAATTTAAACACCAGCTCAGTGTAAAATGTGGAAAAACCAAGGAAATGGAAATCTTTCTGCTGTTCTGACAGATGGAAACATGCCAGCACCAACATATAGGTCATTAATTAACCCACCAAAGATGAGCCTCAGCAGAGTCAGACCTCATTAAAGCACATCTAATATGCCACTGGAGTGCCACTAACTCTGGTTGCTGTTGTACACAAAAACACAAACTGTAAATAAAAGATGGAAGTAGCCCATTTGGAAGTTTGCTTACATTTAGCATTTTGTCCATTGCCATCTTTATATGTTGAAACTGGACGTAAGCAAGGAGTTGATCTGGCTGAGAGTCGACTAGTCAGTGATGAAGCAATGGCATAAAGTGCATCCTGCTTTAGAATCTATTTTACTCTAAATGGATCTTGAATTTACTAAATGAATGTCATGGTGTGTTCAGGAAGACTTTAAAATATCAACTGAAACTGTAAACTCTTTACAAATTTGTTTTCTAATGTCATTAATCATTGAACAATAAATTCATAGAAATATATAATTTCAAAACTACTTCCTGGTTTTTTGAGGCACTTCCTACTTGACTTTTCAGATCTGAAGGTTAGGTCTATCTTAATTATCTCTGGTTTACCTTAACACTGACAAGAAAAAAAGCAAACTTGTTTTAAAGTCTTTCCCTTTATAAATTTAAATGTAGTTTATTTGCTTTCTGTTTCTTTTTCTGTTAGTCCAGATAAAATGACATCCCCAATAATGAGTTAAATTACCAAGAACCAAAATGTTGCTCCGCACTTCCCCTGTGACACTAATTGGACCAGTGGAGGCTAGTTAGCATTGCTTGCTAACCTTCCCTTTCTTAATGGCAGTGCATACTGGGGTCTCCAGCCATCAGTGACCCATAGCATAGTAAATTAGTAAAGAAAATAGCTGGCTGGTCCTTCGCGATCAAAATGTAATTTTCTAGAGTGTTCTATTTAAATGGCAGAATAATTAGGTTAAATGAATCAATAGAGTGCCATAAGCAGAGGCAAAATGCATTGATACACATTAAAAACACAGCTTATAGCTGTACCACCCTGAGCACACCCATCCCATCTGATCTCAGAAGCTAAGGAGGGTCAGTCCTGCTTAGTATTTGGATGGGAGACCCACTGGGAACACCAGGTACTGTAAGCTTGGGGTGGCTGGAGAGCAGGTCATCTGCTAATTGGAGAGTTTATGGTTTGATCCTTGGCTGCTCCAGTCTTTGGCAAAATACTAACTCCAACTTGGTCTTTGATGCTTCCGTCATAGAGTGAATGTTATATTGAAAGCACTTAAGCATAGAAAAATGCTGACGTGAGTGACGCAAGTTGTATAAAGTGTATTGAGTGCTCCAGGAGAGTAGAAAAGCACTATGTAAGAATCCATTTACCGTTCAAAACCCAAACATTTCAACCAAGAGCTAAAACTTTAAATTCTATACATATACGTTATGCAGTAAATGCAGCAAAGGGGAAAAATGTAAACTGCAACACATCGTCTTTGGATTGTGTCTGCACAAAATCTCATTGCATCCTGGCTTATAGTTGTTGATATAGCTCAATGTGGACCAAAGTGGTGGGTTGACTGAAATTTATACTGAATAAGAAAAGCATAATTATAGAAACGGCCACAGTGGGTGTCAAGACTCAGGAACAATGGTGCTGTTGTTGCTTTGCATGATTCCTGCTTGTAATTGGTATGGATGCAGCTGAAAAACCAGCCTGTCACACAGAAATGTGGGATTTGTTCAGCGTCACCGAGCGCTGTCAGTTTGTTCCTCTGATGTTCTCCGTGTGGCGCCGACAGCTCGGCTCAGCGCAGGGGTGGGAAACTGTTAATGAGCGAGATGCCGGCCCACTAACAACACACATAAAGGGCGCGAGTGTGTGTCTGTGTGCGTATTAACCAGCGAGAGAGGAGTTCATATCGCAGTTCTGTGTGTTTTCTAAGATTAGAAACTGCTGCTTAAGTGTCAGTATATGTGTGTGTACGTGTGTGTGTGCTTTAAGCTTCTTTTCTTGGTAGAAAGTCAGCTGGGATTGGAGCATTTCTTCCTAATTGCCTAAAGATTTCTCTGCTCTTGCATCAACTTTGGCTTAGTGATTCATTTCCAGTCTCAAGGATTTTTTTTAGGACTTTGCCATGTTTCAAAGTCCTTAACTTCCGTTTTTTTTGTATTTCACAGGTGGACTGTGACTGTGGCTTGGAGTGGATGGGCCCCTGTGTTCTCCCAGCCAATAATCCATCCCTCCATCTTACCGTCAGCCGGAGGAAAGATCTGATGACAGGACTGCAGAGAGTGGAGAGAAAAGACCCCCTGCTATGGCCAGTGGTACATATTGAATTTACTGTACTTTCTGAAGATAGGCCAACTTTGTTAGGCCATGTTTTTTCTTCTGTGTGTGTATATGTATATATGTTTTTTCCTTTTTTTGCAAGAAAGGAGAGGAAAAACTTTGACAGGATTCTGTTGGGAAAGTTTCCCAGAGATAGCATAAATCCACGTGGAAGACAGTCCTCCTTGTTGAAGCCTTTTCTCCACATTTGTATGCCTGATCTGTCAGTTACAGGGGATTGAAAGTATCAAAATAACTTCCTCTGACCATTTCTGAGTTCATCTTCTGTGACAGCAATACTCGGCTGTTTGACATATTTTGTCCCCGGTTGTGCTCTGCAGTCTCCTTTTGTTATCGTGAATGGATCTATTTTCTGCAGCAGAATTTATCACAGGAGCCTTCAGGAACACCTGCAGCTAAAACTTTGCTAAGTTAACACTCAAAGTGTGCCGGCTGATTCTGAAAGACTCGTTATAAAACACTTGTTGTAGTGTAAAACACTTATTGAGCTAAGCTTAATACATCGCTTTCTGTACAAGACACAGTCACACTGGTAGCTTATTGAAAAGCAATATTGAATTTTGTAATATGAGCCGTCCCCACTTTTTAAAACCTTTTCCCAGAAAATATTACCTTCTCATTTAATGCAGTTTCATCCTGTATTGCATTCAATGTGTTTTTCTTGTTTCTGCTACAGCAGCTGATGGTGTAGGCAACCTGGGTGCTGAGCAGAACCACATTAGTGTTCCTGTCGCTGATCATGGAGCCTGGGCCACAGCCATGAACAACCTGGGCATCATGCCCATGGGCATCAGCGGGCAGCAGCTGGTTTCAGGTACCCTCTACTCTCAACTTTACAAAATTTATTCCATTGGCCAACATATATATATATATATATATATATATATATATATATATATATATATATATATATACACACACACACAATATAAAAGAACCACTGTTTTCAGCAGGTGTTTTATAGCAGGGGTGTTACTACATGTCCCAAGCTGATCCCAAGGATGAATATGAAGGTTGATTTAGGAATATTTTAAAGGGCTGTTTAGATTACCAATAATTAAAAGTTCTTGTCTCATTTGTGTCATTCATTCAAAACAATTACATCAAGTACAATCATGGAAATAAGGAAGCATGTTATCATTTTAGCAGAATTTTAGCAGCTCAGTGTTTTAACCCTATCACCTCTTATGTGAGAAAAAAAACAACAGGTGGCCTGTTAACTAGCAGCACGTTCGTGGTACGAAAACCTCGAGGATGGAGTTAAGTGGATTTTTTAAAAACAGAGTAATCATATAAACACCTGTGAAATATCAGATATCAATATCAGTCGTCGTATTCGCTCTGTAAATATCATGGATATGTGACAGATGTTAAGTAAGGTGAATAAACGTATATGCTGCTCGATCATTTCTGGATCCAGGCCCTGTTTGTCCAATGAATGCATTGGTCTGTATTTGATTGTCTCAGTTTCAGAAGCTCTCAGCAACCATAAATCTGTGGATATGTATATTGCAGGTCTTCATGTAGAAGGTACAAGGGCTGTATTGCTTTAGTTATTACTACTTAATGTTACCTAAAGAGACTCTCAAATTCTCCAGATGGAAATAAAATCACTCACCACACGAGGTAATGTTATGGTCCCACCACTTCCACCAGCACTAAAAAGGTTTGAGTCTGTAAGCCAGATAACAGCCTGTTATCTGGGCCCTGAGAAACAGACTGTACAGTGAGAAAAATTGGAGATGTGAGTTTTGCATATCTGGTGCTGACTGGAAACAACATGAAGGTTCAGGTTGATGTGAGGCAGTGGAAAAGAATCAATATGTTTTGATTAATGAGCAAAATCAAAAAGAGTTGAGAGAGTTGTTCTCTGGATACATCAAAAATTACTGACCATGCCTTTCCATCACTAAACATTTACTGCGCCTCTTTAGTAAATCCCACGTTCTCCTGTGCTTAGAGAAAGTTTTGCACTCATACAAGCTGTTAGTAGATCCTGTCCTTGCCGTGTTATTTCTTGGTAAAAGTAAAAACCTCGATGTATCATTGAACTTTTTTTTTCAAGCCTCAGGGCTCAGAAATATCACTGAATCCGTGTGAATCAGTTCAAAACAAGAAAAACAGGGTGTGCACAAATGTGCACCATAGTTGGCTACAGAGGGGGACGCGGGATGGGAACCATGTGAGGATTGTTGGAAGACCTGCGGCTCAGCGATGGAACTGGTTACTTGATAGGGAGAAAAGCAACCTGAAATGAATTTAGTCATTATTATTTATTTATTCTGGATGAAGCAGTTAGTCGGGCCTGACCTGAACACATGTGCAAACATCTATTTTTTTTGGGTTTGTTTTGTTTAGACTCAATCAATGATGCATACATTTAGCATGAGGACACAATGTCATATAATAACCTGCTACCCCAACAAACCCACCGAGCATGTCAGAACGATAGGATGTTTTTCTAGTATTTCATCCTTTGTGAAATTCTCTTTCACTTGCTTTAAAAAAATCTTTTGGCTTTTATTTAATCTGAAGAAATTTTTGGAAAATACTTGTATTTAATTCTGTTTCAGTAACATATCTAAAACCTAAATGTAACTTCCTGACTGCTTTTATCACTTCTCAGCCAACACTAAATGTACCAGACAGCACTGCTCTGCAGCCTTTCTTTGCTCTCCTATTAATTATCCCCCAACAGATTCTTCCTGTGAATCTTTGGAGCGTTCCTGGACCACAAAGCAGATATTATTCATTATGAACTCTGGACATCTTCTTATAATCTGTGTGTTGTTATAAGAACAGAGTGCTTCTTGCATCAGCAGGCAGAAATTTTCCAGATGTATCAAACTGTGACACTTTGCTAAAGAGGGCAGGGCTGGAAAAAGCATTCGTCTCAATATAAACTGAAACATCTGGACATAATAAATACTGCTGTTTTGTTCTCTCTTTTTTTCTTTTTTTTTCATATGTAAACCATATACCTCAAAAAGTGCCCGGCGGACTACGAAGTGTAACCAGAGAAAAATATGCAAGGTCACAACTAGAAACTGATCTTTCTGTGTCCCTCAGCAGGGTGTACAGTGTGGCTGTGCTCCAGACTAACCGCTCTCACTTGTTATTTCAACTAAAACTACACTAAGCTCTGTCTAGCTGCTCTGCTTCGTTTTCTCTTTCTCTGGGCTTAATTTCACCTCAGGATCTATTTACGAAATTGTCTTTCTGAGACGTGGGGATTTGTCTGAGCTTTATGGTCGCGTGTGTGTTACCATTTAAGAGCTGTCGTTGTATAAGTGCTGCATTGTGGGGCTTTAATATGTGAACACGTGGGGAGATTTGTTGAGTAGTTGGTTGTGTGTGTGTGTTAAGTCCAGAATAATTGATTGCATGGATTTAACTGAGTGAAGCCACAATGAGGAGAGAGGAGCTGTTGTAGGGAGGGACAAACAGCATCGTAGCAACCAAATTCCTCTGGATCCGAGTGGAAATATTAAAATGATGACATGCTCTTTCGCTCTGATGATGTGATGAGACTACACCTCTGGCAACATCTGCAGCTCTCTTCCCTTGTTAAACTACAGGGAGGGAGGGAACGTTTAGGTAATGAAAGGCTGACAGAAAAAAAAGACGAACGAGTGGATCAGATATGTGTCTTTTGAAGGGTCATACCACAGAAACATGTGTTACTGCTTTCAAATGTTTCAGGGAGACAGTTATTAATTTTTTAAAGTGGTGCTGATAGTATTCAGAGACTTTATTTAAAGTAATAAAATAGTATGTATGTGTGGATCTGAGTTTACTTTGTGTTTTATTGTGAAGTTTAGTTCCTCGTGTGGCTCCCCTTTGTTCTTTTTCCCACCCACATCTCTGCCTCATTTCAGTTCATCTTGTGCCCTTTTATCTCTCTTTGGTGTGTATGTTTCTTCTGTGTTCTCTCAGTCTGCTTTGGTGATTTCTTGATAGTAGTTTGGATTTTTGCAGGTTGTTTGTTTGACCCTAACACTGAGATCTTTAGGTAATGAAAATGTGGCGTCCCTATATAAAAAGACAACTGCAGGACAAAGCACACGGAGCCTGTGACATCACATAAGTGGACCTGATGAATTTAGAGAAGACTTAAAGATTGGTTGGCCCAGTGCAGTTGGTGGGCGTACCAAATTTCCTGCTGTGTATTTGAGCAGCTTAAACCAAGAATTATTTATAAGTTAGTTTGGACTTAACTTGAGTTACAGTTACAGTGAGAATCAACAGAAGCAATGCCAGAAACAAAAGTAAATGGTCATTAATGCTGCATCATTTCACACCTTGTGTTATCTGTACAAAATAAACAGAATCCTGTAAGAACCTGATGCCCTCTCACCGTCTCGTCTCCTTATATGCCCACAGTGTCACAGTGCAACATTAAGCAAAAGGTGCAAAGGCCAATCTTCAAGACTAAAAATAAAGCAGGTAAACTTTCCTAACTGCAGCTTCTGTCCTTCTGTGTTATAAGAAGGAAACTTTAATGTTAATCCTGCTAACCCTAGCTACTGCACAGATGTAATGCAGTTAAAAAAGTCCAGGATCTAAAAAGTATATATATTTAAGTTTATTACAAGTACCAACACTTTGAACTAATATGCAGAGTCATTTGTTATGATATTGTAAAGTATTGGAAACATGTGTGAAACCTGGACCCATTTGTTAAGGGCTAAAAACGAGGCCATGTGGGTCAGAGCTCCAGTGTGATTTGTGTTAAGATTACAATTAGGATACATTTAAATGCTCACTTTTCATTGTATGGGTGTGTCGTGACTGATGAGCTCTCACCTTGATGTTAATCACAGCCAGATGTTTCGCAGCACGGTCAATGCTACGCGTTTCTGTCAGTGGTTCCAGTGTATAGTACAAAATAAGCACAATTAGAGGCACGATCACTGTTTTTTTACTGTCAGAGCCCGTCTTTTTACTTCATGGCTCTGGTTTTAATTTTTTTCAGTTACTTCTGTGTGTGTGTGTGTGTGTGTGTGTGTGTGTGTGTGTGTGTGTGTGTGTGTGTGTGTGTGTGTGTGTGTGTGTGTGTGTGCGTGTGTGTGTGTGCGTTTTTCTTCCTTATATTCCTTCCTCTGTTTCTGAGTCTGGCAGTCGCAGCAGAGCTCTCAGCCAGAGAAATGAACCTGGCTTGAATCACTTTGGCTCCTGGAGGAAAAGCTATGAACAAAACCAGCCTTTTGTGATTATGATGAATGTGGCAAGGAGATGTGTAATTTACCTGTCGAGGGTATCGCAGATGCCATTTTAATGAGTTTTCCTAAGACCTGAAGAATCTCTGAATGCATCTTGGCTCTATGTGGTCAGATTAATGGAGGATTATTTCTCAAGTGTTTTTTCTTTCTTTTTATAAGCCTCAAGATGTGTAATAAAGAGTACATGAAGCATTTTTCTCTATACTAAACAAAATGTGTTTTACCCTGCAGCACTCGGTGTGATCTAATGCTGAGTACAAATTAGTATATGTCTGGAATTATTAGTATTGTGCTGACCAAAGATTACCAGCATAAAGGCCATTTTTCTCCAAGAAATGCTTTTATGAGGCTTTCATGTGGAGGGTTTATCTAATAATCACTCAAAAAAAAAAAAAGATTATTTATTGAAGGATGTGAAGCACCAGGCCACATCACTCCCTTTGTGCAAATCTCAGCTTGAGCTCAGCAGTGTGGGGACTGACAAAATCTAAGGAGTAGTATTCATCTTCTGGAATGCTCTCCAAAACTGTCCTCATCCTTCCAAAGTCTGAATCTTTGTCAGTTCCTTATGTAACACACCCATCCACATGAATATCTGCTGCAGGCTGATGGCCCTATAACAAGATATTTCAACCTGCATTTGGGAGACAGACACTCTACTTTTAAGATTAGGTGTAAAACTTTCCTTTTTGGCTACAGCTCGTAGTTCGGGCTGGATCAAGTGACCATGAGCTGTCTCTTAGTCAGATTGCAGTGGGCCTAGGCTGCTGGTGATTTCCTTTGATACACTTCTTCACTCACCTCATTTCACTCACTCTTTGTTTATTCTCACTGCATTTAATCATTATTAATCTCTCTCCACACTGTGTATTTCATCCCGTCTTCCTCCCCTCACCCCCAACCGGTCATGGCAGACGGGCGCCCCTCTCTGAGCCTGGTTCTTATCTTGACTGTTGTTGTGATTTTGTGCTATATAAAATATTTTAATTGAAATTCATCAAAAGACCTTTATCTACTTGTGAAAGGAAAGAAAAACAATCTCAAACAAATGAATAAGAGCATCACTTACCTTGTCTGAGAGGCACAAAATATTTGATGAATATATATCATCTAACATTTTAGCATCTAATCAATCCTCTGTCATCTTGGTCATTTGGAGGCAGAAGTGACGAGCCGGTGGAGTGTAAAGTTATCGGCTAACACTTGCAAACTGAAGTAGTTGCCTTCATGTATGGTATAGATGCAAAGAAGCAGATATGTAATAAATAGTGTTGACTAACATACAAATAAGTTGGCTACTGTAAGGAAGGACAAAAATGGAGATGCTTCATTGCTGCCCTAAATGACAGATGTGCCACATATACAAATAAAGTACTACAACTAACTTATGAAAATGACTTGTCAAAAGCATAAATTTTGGCTAGGTGCAATTAACCACAGGTAAGCTCTCAACTAGCAGAGGTGAAGCCTCAAATAGCACCTGGGTATGGTCACCTGGCATCCATCTCTTGGGAGCGAGATGCTTTTAGAACCGGACTCATTTCTGCAACCACAGGTTTTGGCACATTTGTTTTGAGGGATTTGCAATGCCTATGAGGAAAGAAATGTGAGCGGTTTGAGAATACCATTGGTAATTTTATATTTTTCCCTTTATCCCAAGCTAACTGAAGCGCCTCACTTCCTGTGCTTCCTGTGAGCTGCTGATTGTTTCCAACGAAGGCTTGCAGTGTGCTGAATGTTCAGACCGGCAGGAGTAAAAGCCTTCGCACTAAATCACTGGTGCATTCTATCAATCCTCTGTACAAAGCAGGGAAAAAAAGAAACGTTTATTTTTTATTGAATTTCTGTAAGGGACGTTTGTCCTTTCCAAGTGTGACAGCTTCCCTCGCCTGTAATCTGAATCACTTTATTTTCTGTGGTGTTGTGGCTGTGTGGGCAGCGGTGGGGTGGTGGGGGTGATTTTCTGCTGACGGTTTGTTCCTCCCGCTCCCTTGTTATTGCAGCGTTGAAGATAGGAACATGCAATGCTGCTCCGCCCTCCTCCAACCTGCCTGTTCTATTTTCACCCAGACAGCTGAAGCATTGCTCCTGTCGCCTCTGTCCTCTCACTGTTTATCTTCCCCCTTCTTCCTCACTTTCTCTTTGTCCTAGAGAACAGAGATTTTCTTCTTCCCTCTCTCTCTCCTCTCCTCCCTTGCGCTTTTCCCATTAGTACACTCGAGATGATATTTTCTTGTCCTTTTCCAAGGATCCAGTCCCCAGCTTTTCTTTTATCTCTTATCTAGGGAGTGATCGTTTATACTTTCTAGTTTCCTTTTCTCTTCTGCATATGCGGTTGATGTTGTATATACGAGCTCTTGTTATGACCACTAATCGGGTTTTAACGGTAACAACCTTCCAGCCATCTAAGTCCCAGAGTCCTAATGAATTCAACAATAGTCAAAGGAGCTTGGATAGAAAGCGACAGTCACACATGACCTGGATAACTAAGAACCTACACAGAAACCTCAACAATAACAGTTTTATTGGTTCTTCAACAGGATTTAAAAATGGTAAAGTGCAATTATAACCCAATAATGCTTTTGTTTTCTCCTCTCACAAAAATGGGTTATTGTCCAATTTAGCTCACTTTCCTCTATAAATATGCCCTGTTTCTCTATAAATAAACCACCCACTGGTTTAATAAAGGCCCTTAAATATACCAACTCTTGGTACTGAATAAACCATTCCTCTGAATAGTTTGGCGGTGTCAATGATGGTAACTATGAGCGTTTGAAAAGGGAATTTATTCATGTGGAAACTCCAGTTCAGGACCAACTTGTGAGGCAGTCACTGAGGTGTAAGTGAAGCATTGCAAATGTACAACAGCAGCATCACAATACCCATATATTCATAATAATAACAGTGATATTTAAAAATAAAGCACAATAATATGAAGTCAAATGTGTCTTCTTCACACATTTAGACTTTTCAATATTTTCCTATTTAGACCTTGGATGGTCTAAATAGGAAAATATTTTTGCTATTTGCCAATTACAGTGACAGAGAATTTCCTCTGGGGAGGATTGCTAACAAAAGTTGCTGAAATGTGTCTTTCACAGCCACAAATGTAAACGTTGTGATGATGCTAGAACAAGTCACTGAATTTAACCTCTGCTCACCATGAATGTCTTTGCAAAACATTACATCATTCCATTCATTGGATAGATGTTATATCTCTCAGCAACCAGCAGACACATCATCCCTAGAGACATGGTGTTAGCATGACTGAAATCAGACTATATCATTCTTTACGTACTGGAAAAGAAAGTATGAAAAATTATGTTTTTTCGATGTGTAATCTGTTGTTATCCTGTCATGCAGATTCTCTGTGTATCCAGAGATTCGACCCTGGGCTGGGACTCATTGCACCCATAAACCCCATGATAGCAGGAATCAGCCTGGTCCCCCCTCCACCCGTTCCCCCCGACATGCCCGTCATCAAGGAGATCATCCACTGCAAGAGCTGCACTCTCTTCCCTCAGAACCCTAGTAAGACTGTACTTTAATGTAGAACCGATAAACTTTACTTGAAACCTTTTAGCGGTGTGACTTTTGCAGTAAAGGTAGACAGCAATATCAGGCTAGTAAAAGTAAACTGATTAGCTCAAATGTACAGTCAGTAATGTTTATATACTTATTTAATAGAGTCCAGAAGTTGCCTCCTTCAACAAAGAAGCAAAAACGTGAAAGAGGCAATGCAACAAGCATTTTTGAATTCTCTTCCTCCTCATCTCAAGCTCCATCTTTTATATAATGATAATAATGAGCTGGCTATACAACAACAGCTGTTTATAACACTTTGCCAGCTAATGTTACACTCGAGTGTCCAAAGAAATGACGCTTTCCTTCTCATAAACAGTTTGATTACATTCTCAGACCATATGAGAGTTTGTTCGCTAAGTGTCCAAGTCCAATAACGTTAGCTCGACGTCAAAGAAAGTTTCACTAATGCCGACTGACAGCAGTTAACACTGTCAAAAACAGCAGAGCTTACCAACAGAAAAGTTTAGGATATCCTCAACAACTCACCTCAGTATCACTGTATCCAGAAAAATATGCATTGACACGTATTGACAGCTGAGGTAAACAGCAGGCTGAGAGCCTACACTAAACAACAGATGAAAGGCAACCAGAGTTGTTTGTCCTACAGCAGCCAACATAGTTAGAATTATGTAGCAGAATTTGAAGTGGTTAAAAAACTGAATTCAGTTGACTGCAGTCTGCTCATATCTAGTGGTGAGACTTTACAGGCTGTAACTTAGGTAATTAGCTTAAATGTGAGATGGAATCTATTTTAATATTAGATGTTATTATTTAAATGTTGTTGTTTTTTTTCTTTTTAATTGCTCAAACTTGACATAAAAGTCAATAGTTTTCCTCTTTAAACTGCAGTGTAGCAGGAGAGCTGTGGATGATGTGGCCATATAATCATGTAACCGGTCCTTTTATTGTGCCTCAGACCTTCCTCCTCCGTCGACACGGGAGCGCCCTCCCGGCTGTAAGACAGTATTTGTGGGGGGTTTGCCAGAGAACGCCACAGAGGAAATCATCAGGGAAGTGTTTGACCAATGTGGGGAGATCACCGCCATCCGAAAGAGCAAGAAGAACTTCTGCCACATCCGCTTCAGTGAGGAGTTCATGGTAGACAAGGCTATTTACCTGTCAGGTGAGCACTTTTCTTGGGAAATACAATGCCTCAAGTTTGCAGTTGGGATATTGTTTTCATTTGTTTGTCTTGGTTTGTTTCTTTGTTGTTTTTTTGTTGTTGTTGCGGGCCATATTGGGATAAAAAGGTAGTTGGCTAGTTATCTGTTAATGCTAGCTTTGGCTGAGTAGCTTGGTTTGCTTGGTGTATCCATAGTTTGGAGTGAAAGGCTAATGAAATGCTAGCTAAAAACATTGTGTTTTTAACAAAATGTACCCAGCATAACAGCAGATCTGCTAGTGTGTGTTTTAGTACAGCTGCATGCTAAACAACATGATGTAGCACCTAGCTATCATTATCTATTAAGTTGACCACTCTCTTGTTATGCATAACTTTCAGCTTTATTATAATTTTTCATTGCTTAGTTATATAAAATTCACCTTCAGGTAGTTGTCATAAAGAGGAAAAGTAGTATAGACACCACAATTGATTTTGTGGATTGTTTCTACTTCTACTGTTAAGCTAGATATTATAAGAGAGGGCGAGAAGAGCTTATTTTTAGGCCCAGTCTAAGGTGGATATTTAAGGAACTGTATTTTTCATAATTTTTCATCATCTTCATGTTTCACCCTAATGATTTTCGTTGGCAGATCAAATCTAATGACATTTGACTCTACCTGTTGTAGCAAATGCCTAAATATAATGGTATCACCTTCTCCCCTTCAGGGTATCGGATGCGTATCGGATCCAGCACTGATAAAAAGGACTCTGGGAAGATCCATGTAGACTTTGCCCAGGCCAGAGATGACCTTTATGAGTGGGAGTGTAAACAACGCTTACTGGCCAGAGAGGAAAGACACCGCCGCAAGATCCACGAAGACAGACTGCGGCCACCATCTCCCCCTCCGATTGTGCACTACTCTGAACACGAGGTAGCACTGTTAGCAGACAGACTAAAAGGTGAGCACTGGCAACGAGTTTGCAGAGAAAGTGTCAATTAGCTTTGCATTGAGAAAGTAATTTCTCATCACTATACGACAAGTTTACTGTGCCACAAACCTAGCAGATCAACTGATCTCATTGCTAACTCATACCAGGTGATGAGTCAGCTGATACCCTTGATGCTTCTAAAGGGCAAATCTCACACACATGCACACAGAAAAACAACCCCTGCTCCTCCTTTAAAGGCTGTATCCAAATTCATTTTTGGTGTGCTGGCAAGGGCAGGAACCCAAAGACTGCAGAGGCCAGCACAACCATGAGCTTGATCATGTCATGTCACTAATGTGACAGGGTTGGACCGAATCTGTTCAAGGTTTTTGTGGTTTGGGTCAGGTGGTCACAAAATCTGCAGCTGTTGTCATGGATACAGAGAGTAAATAAAATCCCTTGTAGTAAATATATTAGTCCAAAGCCATGTACAACTTTTCAAAGCGGATTTGTAGGTCACAGATAACAACGCTTTTAATTTGATTGGCAACACATCTGTTGCTCTGTGTGTGCGTGTGTATATAATCTCCTGCTTAGGTCACTTGCTGTGATACCCAATAACATGCATGAATTAATTGTCCAGGAAGCTGCACAATTATTGATATTCTTCATCCCCCCGTTTGTAGCCACTGATAAACAACTGTGTTTGATGGCAACAGTATAATGCAGGCAAACAGTGTGCAAACACAGGGGAAACACTCAAAGACTGTCCAAGAAGCCATGTTTGCATCAGCCTGTATAGGGATTTCTTGTTTTACAGCAGTGTTTTGTGTGTTGTTGTAAAAACTGCAGTTATTACTCAGCAGTTCTCAGAGAGCTCTGGAGTGACATAAGAAATAGGTTTTGTGACAACAGAGTATCAGATATTTTTTTTAAAGGGAGAGAAATAAAAGCAACTGGAGAAGTGGGATTTTAGTTATTAGATTTTCAAGTGTTTATCAAAGATATCTGCACAGACTGTGAGCTCTCCGCATTCAGTCATCAGTAAAAACACTGAACAATAAAGGAGACAAACACGATTGAGATGGAGCAAGAACTGCTAAATAAAAGCCTTACCAGAGTTCTCAACAGTACAAAATAAAACAAAACAGTTGCAATTTTTTATGTGTCTTTACCTTTCTCATTAACTTCAGTGGCTTCCTGCTTATTTCTTCTTTTTTTTGCTTCTAGCAGCTATAATCCAGTAAGATATGCATTATTAAGTAAGCCATTGTAGGATTCTGGAATTCGTTTACAGATGTAATCGAGTCATAAATACATCGTTTTAGGCCCTGTGTTCAGGCTGAAAAACTTAGCCTCTGGAAAGGAAGAAAGAAGATGACTTCTCTGACTTCTTGTACAGCAAAAAACGCAACCTCTTATAATTGTCAGACTCTAAGCTGTTTTTTTATGGCAGCAGCAACACAATATGAAGCATTGAGCTAAATACTGATGTTGATGTTTAACAAACATACTTTGGATGCTAACATTATCTAAAGTACCTGTGATGCTGCAGTATTTGTCTTTTTTTCCAAGTTGTATAATAAGATATCCATCAGTTCATTTTGCTGACCAGTCGCAGGACCCTCCCAGCTGTCATAGATGAAGTGTGTGTGTCTATGTGTGCCCTGGTGACTGGAGTAGAAGTCAGATGATCACCAAATTTATCACAGACACAAAGATACTTGGATTGAGCCATGCTGTTAGCATTACTCGATAAAAAAAAAAAAAACTGGACTAGCTTGAACATACAGTACACAACACCTGGTTACATGTTAATGCAAATGTGCTTTCCTGGTCTTACCACTCTCACAGGAAGTTGGTGGGCATTTGACTTATAGCATGTGGCTAATGTTGAGATAAGGTCTATTTTCATCCAAAAAATTTTTTTCTAAGTCATTGGGGAAAAAAGTGACACCAAAGAACAAAGGTAAAATGCAAGTATAAAAATGTGTGACTGCGGGTAAATTGTGGGTAAAATGAAGTAAAGCTAGCAGCAACAAACAGAAAGATAGATTACTATATAAAACAAGAAATAACCAAAGCAACAATCCAAAACCTTTGACACATGCTGAAGTTTCCTCTGTTATCTTTCCTCAACTGGCAAACCCTGCGTGTTGAAGAATCACACTGAGTGCATACCCAGTGGGGTACAATGTAATGAGAAGGGTTTCTGACCATATATATAATATCCTTCCATCCATCCATCCATCTTATCACGCTTATCCAGGGCCGGGTCACAGGGGCAGCAACCTAAGCAGAGAAGCCCAGATGCCCCTCTGCCCAGCCACCTCCTCCAGCTTTTCTGGGCTACACCAAGACATTCCCAGGCCAGCCGAGAGATATAATCTCTCCAGCGTGTCCTGGGTCTGCTCCGGGGGCTCCTCCCGGTCATTACCCACAGCTCTTGGCCATAGGTGAGGGTAGGGACGTAGATCAACCACTAAATTGAGAGCTTCGCTTTCAGACTCAGCTCTCCCTTCACCACAATGTACCGAATAGCGTCTGCATCATTGCAGCTGCAGCACCAATCCGTATATATAACATTTATTGTTATATTAACAGAAAATGTGGTGAGAATGCAGTTAAGATGTTGTGTTTGAGTAAAATTTAGCAATCCTTGGTTTGATCTCAGATGTTTCCCATGCTTGACACCAAGTATTTTTTTCCAAGCTGTTTTAAACCTGAGTAGAAATGTGCTCCATAAAAGAAGGAATCGTGACAATGAATAATTCAGGTGACATTTGAAAGAAAGGTGAAGTCCTCGTTGTGCTTCTCTTTTAAAATCAGCCCAGTTTTACTACAGGAGTTACGTTTTTCAAGCCCCCATTTATCTACTGTGTAATGGGATTAATACCATGGACCACTCCCTTTCTTTCTGTACTGCTGCAAACCTGCACCCACCTGCTCCTTCTGCACGTGAGGAGAATTGATGGGAGAGGAGGAAGTGTGGGACTGAGTTGGCAGTGGTTTTGATAAGTGAGAAGTGAGCAATGAGGGGTGTTTGCTGTGAAGGTCATTCTCCTCCTCCTCCTCCTCTTTCACCTCCTCCGTGTTGCCTCCACTCTGCTGTGGCTAATTCTTGTCTCCAGTGATTGAAAGTGTTGCATATTTACAGTAAAAGGCTGTAAATTTTCTCTGTTTAGAAAAACACAGCGGCGCTGGAATCACTTGCAATTTAGTGCAATTTAATCACATTCAGATCCAGCGCACTGCTTATTACTGTTATTGCCTTCATGCATTGTGATGACCTTCATGTTGTCTCAGATTGAGCAGGCAAACTAAACATTAGCATCTAGTGTTATTGTTATATTTTCCGTGTTTCGACCTAAACTTGTCTTTAATGTGCGGTCAGATCCACTGCACGCATCATTTAAATAAAGCATGAAAGAGAAGAAAGTCAAGATCTTGACTGTAATAACTCCCACACAAAAAGAAATAATAACATCACCTCATGTGGTACTGTGACCTTTGTGCCAATAAAGTGTTGCTGAGAAACACATTACCACCATCAGTGGGAATCAGATATATCTTATTTCCATGGGAACTGGTAAAAAGCCTGGTGGTCTTTGCTTAGTGCAACAATAGATCCAGATGATTTGAATTACTCAAACTGATGCACATAGTCGGTGTTATAAGGTACAGACAGACATATCTGTTCTTTCTAAATCTGCTTTATTGATCCAAGTTTGAGTTGCTGTTCTGAACCCATTTTTACATCTATCTCAGATCGTCATTAAAGGTAAGTCTCATGTCAGACCTGTCATTGAAGTTTTCTTCTTCACAGAACAGACTGTACCATCAAGGTTGTTTTTTTTTTTACATCTAACAGTGCATCCATCTGTTCATCCATCCAAGTTTTCATTGTATATTTGCAAAGCGAATGAGAGAAGTTCCAGACAGAGCTCTGTGCAAACTGCCTTTTGTGTTTTTTATGATGTTTATAGGTTAGAGTTGGTGCTGAAATATGGAACAGAAATGTTTTGAATATAGAGCATTATACAGAAAATAATCAGATCTTTTAGGAACTTTTAGTTCCTAAAATATCTGCACTGCGCAGCTCCTTCAGTGGGAGACTGCAGCACCCACGGTGTGGGACGGAGAGATTTTACAGGTCTTTCCTCCCCACTGCTGTCAGACTCCACAACAAAGACTTTAACTGATCAAACACACACATCCACAAATGTGCAATAACACTAATGTGCAATAATCTTTTCTGGCATCGTTGCATTTTTACTCAGTTGTATATAGCATTTGTATTCTATTTTTATCTTATTGTATATTTTATTCTATTTTATTCTACTGTATATAGTATTTTATTTTATTCTATTCTGTACAGTTGTGTACTGTATTTATTATATAATGTATATTATTCTAGTTTTTGCTTCATAACTTTTGCACTGTCCACTTCCTGCTGCGACAAAACAAATTTCCCACGTGTGGGACTAATAAAGGTTATCTTATCTTATCTTAGTAAATCACAAACAAACACGATCCTATCAGTTAATCTGTTGAAGTCATATGTAAGTGCTGTGACATGACAAGAATGGTCTCTGAGACATGAAGAGGCCATGTTCAAATGGCAGCAGATTATTACTAAGGCGTGACAACAGCAATCCCATAAGAAAAAGAATCACAAGCTTTCACATTTGGTTCCTTTCAAGCAAACTTGGTATATGAAGACACATAGCAGCAGTCCAGTCGCAAGTGCATTGTTATCAAATGAAGCATCAAAACTCTGTCTTCCAAAATCAGCTTTACAGTGATCAGGGATTTATTATATTAAAAATAAATAATAGCACTTTTTAAACAGGATTCCTTTCTGCCTTTTCTATGTCTGCCATTTTCTGTATTTATCTGTGGCTCTGTTCTATCTCTCTGGAAAACCAGCAGCATGTTGCTTCTGTTTGCTCCAGAATCTCCAGTTTATCTACAAAACCCAAACCTCAGCCTCAGTGCAGTGTTCCCATCCATCCTCTAATACCTAACATAAACAAGCATGTTTTCTCTCTGAATAACCCTTTTCAATTCATTCTTCACCTCAAACAGCAGGGGAAATAAATTTCCATTATTCCCCCGCACGTCCCTGTTCAGCAGCGCTTCATTGTGCTCGCTGTAATGTGACTGTAATCTGCTGCTGTGTATGAATGGGGCTTTATCAGAGTGGGGGAAAGTGTCTTCTTACAGGTTGTGTTGCACTGGGTATTGAGCTCATTAAATGCTCTCTAATTCACTCTCTTCTGCCGTCGTCCGCGGCTCCGTGGCACCATTCAATTATTATTCAAATGGAAGAGAATGCACTCGACGGAAGCCCGCCGAGACGCCGCAGTTTTTGTGACTGAGACCGAGCGCTGCTTAAGGTTGTGCTTGAAAAAGTTGAAAATCAAAAATGCATTTTGTGTTCAGCGGCTGTGACGTGGCTCACAGACCCGTGAACGGTGAAGGCCTCCAGAGAAAGAATTTAGTCCCCAGTAACTGCTCCATTGTTTATTTAGGCTGAGTGAATGTTAAAGGTCCCATGAAACGGCTTTCACATCATACTCTTCAGTCACCATTTGGTGTGATGTACCAAGACACGGCGTGCTGGGGGAGAGACTTGGAGTCCAAAGAGATTTTAGTATTGTGAATGTATAAATTTTAAAGCAGCTGTAATGCTTTTTTCTCTCAAATTAAAATGTAAAAAAACATCTGTCTATCAAAAGGGACTTTGGTCGGGAGTTCTCGCCTTCAGGAGAATATCCCTCGGCCGTCACCTAGAGCTGTCAAGTTGGGCTTTGCCATCAAGGAATTAAAAGCAGTTTGGATATGACTATTGAGGACAGGGAAGTGCTTGGAGCGTCTGTGTTGAGACTGATAAAGTGTTGAGCCTGAGTCTTGACACAGCTCTTGTTTCAGGAGTGGCACCTCACGACTACCCCACGTATCTACTACAGAAGCATCCCATTATGTAGGCAGGCAGGCTGGCGACGTGAACACGTGTGAACGCAGTAACTCGAGAATGAACTGGTGCAGGAGTTTCAAATTGATACCATAGGAGCATCTACTTTAAGTTCAAATCTCTGTGACCTCACCCTCAAGGTCACAGGTCAAGCTATCTAAAAACAAGGCAATGTAAGGTTTTGAAATTCATAGCACTGCAGGTGTTACTTCAAAAACATTCATCACCGTCATTATCAGGGAACCGTGAAAGATGCTGAAAGAAATGGAAAGAAATAGTATACCTTAGTTCTGTACCATTCATTCTTCCAGGACACTTGCATGTCCATCTGAAGTGCAGGGCTACAACTCCGCTCTACACTGAATATGTCTGGGGGAAAATGAATGAGAAATGTACTTATACAACACAGCTTTATTCACCTTGAAGGACCCCTGCGGTTGAGGTCATAGTTGGGATTTAGATCAATTTCTTGCATATAACAGCTGATTAAAGAAGATAAGACAAACAGTAGTTATCAGTAAGATACAGATACAAACCTCCGCCTTTGATACTGTGGACCATCATATTCTGCTAGATAGGCTGAGACACTGGGTGGGTATATCAGGGGCTGCTTTGGACTGGTTTGAATCCTATTTGCATGAACGATACTTTTCTGTGGCTACCTCTAAGTACAGTTCCTCTTCTACTTTTCTTGCCTATGGTGTGCCACAAGGTTCAGTTTTGGGGCCTTTATTGTTCTTGCTGTATTTACTTCCTCTTCAACACTTATTGAGCACTTTTAAGGACATTTCGTATCACTGCTATGCAGATGATATTCAGTTATATATCTCCTTTAAGCCCCATGATGTTTCCAAGCTACAGATTTTGCATAAGTGCATAGACTCCATTAGAGGTTGGATGGCTGGAAACTTTCTTCAACTAAATGAGGGGAAGACTGAAGTCCTTGTGTTACTATTGACTCAGCTCTGACTTTGGATGCCCATGTAAAATCTCTGGTTCGCTCCTGTTTTTATCACTTGAGAAACATTGTTAAGCTGAGTCCCATTGTATCGCGCTCCGAATTAGAAATTGTCATTCATGCATTTGTTTCATCTCGTCTGGATTATTGTAATTCTTTGTTTACTTGTTTATGTAAAGCCTCTTTGGAGCATCTGCAAGTTGTTCAGAACGCTGCTGCAAAGCTTCTGACCAAGTACTCCCATGTCACACCCCTGCTGATTCAGCTGCACTGGCTCCCTGTTAAATTCAGAATCCAGTTTAAGGTTTTGACCTTGACTTTCAGGGCTCTGCATGGACAAGCACCAACATATATAAGTGAACTTTTACATCCATACATTCCCAGCAGGTCCCTGAGGTCATGTGACCAGGGCTTGCTGGTTGTCCAAAACACAAGGCTGAAAACAAAAGGCGACAAAGCTTTTGTAACTGTGGCCCCCAGATTGTCGAACTCTCTCCCTTTGAGCCTGAGATCTGTGGACTCCGTGGTTGCTTTTAAAAAACAGCTAAAAACTCATCTTTTTAAAGTTGTTTTTGGTTGATTTTTATTTTTAGGTTTTAGCTTCTGTGAAGCACTTTGTGATTTTTTATCTTGAAAGGTGCTATATAAATAAAATTTTACTTTCTTTTACTTACTTACAAACATTTTGTCATCATGTGAAAGCTGCACTTGTGCAGCACAGTGGTGCACTGGTGAGCACAGTTGCCTCACAAGTAAAGATTTGAATCTCCTGGTTAAATGGAGGCGTCCTGTGTGAAGTTTCCATGTTCTTCCCTTGGTTTGGGCACTTCAGCTTCTTCCCTGAGTCCAAAGAAATGCTTGTTAGGTTAAGTTGTTATTCCAAATTGTCCAAGCATGTGAGGTAGAGTGTATAAAATAAAGCACTGTATGAATATACTCGATGTTTAAGTGTGACTTATAGTCATTTTGAATCAGTACGGTTTGAAATGCACTTTATAAGCACAGTCCAGTTCATTTTTAAAAGTATCACTGGTGTTGGTATTGGAAAAAAAAGAACTGCCATACCTCTTTTTCTTACCTTTTTCAACTTGTTCCCACAGATGATCATAAGTTCAGTGAGGCCATAGCCATTCTGTTCACCTGGATCGACAGAGGCGAAGTCAACCGCCGCACCGCCAATCACTTCTACTCTATGATCCAGTCGGCCAACAGCCACGTTAGACGACTGATGAGCGAGAAAGCTCAGCATGAAGAGGAGTTGGAGCGTGCCAAAGAGGCCTTCAAGAATGCCCTGCTGGCTATATTAAATCAGTGTAAGGACGCTTTCATATTTTACACACTTAAAGACGTACTGAAAAAACTTCCAGACAAAGGACGTCTCACGTGAG
Source organism: Neolamprologus brichardi (assembly GCF_056152115.1). Lineage (NCBI taxonomy): Eukaryota > Metazoa > Chordata > Actinopteri > Cichliformes > Cichlidae > Neolamprologus > Neolamprologus brichardi. The sequence goes on from NC_142119.1 coordinate 10,658,700, forward strand.
AAGTTTTTGCCATTGTAAGTGTAAGCTGTACAGGTAAGTTCAACCAGTGGTTTTCTCTTCACACTGCAGGTAGCAAGTTTCATTCTGTTTCACCAGTTTTAAGAGAACCATGAACTAGAGACAATCATATGATTGGATAGCACCCATGAATCAACTGCACCTTCAGTTTAATCAGTTAAGTCAATCGATTCATGTAGGATGTTTAAACACATAAGACTTTGGCTAAAGTGCTGTATATTAAGCACCTGAGACTGAACAGTACTACTTTTTTAGGTGAAAACCAGTTAATAGATATCCACTTTTGACCTCGTGTCACCACGTGTGCCGTCAGTGTGAGCTTACTCCTGATTGCAGTCTCTCACACTGCTGCAGGGTGTGGTGCAGTGGCAGATTACGGTGGTGCAGACCATGAAGCCATTTTCACCACATCCATTTCTAAGCCCGTCTTGATGCAAGTCATTTACTCTGTGAGCATCTCGGCCCAGTCTCCATGACAACACTCCCCGATCTGTCTCACCATCAGCTCCATTATCTTCGGCGCGCTGTGCAGTGGTGATTAGGTCAGTCGCACAGAGGTTTCAGAGTCAGTAGCATGAGTGCGCCCTGACCTTTTCACAGGCTGCCTTCAAAAAAATGCCAACACACACTGAGTGATAACCACAGCTGCTCTGTTACTGCATGCTAATGCTACTCTGAAACAGCACTGGTTAAATAGCACCCATTCACTGACACTTAGCTAAGTCTGCAATTAAAGCTGCATTAGGTGAATTTTGACCACTAGAATGCAGTGTATTTACAAAAACACAATAATCACTTGTTGTGTTCAGCAGCAACAGACACAACCACTGAAATGGAAAGGAATCCATGTCCACCTGATGTCGTACATTTGCTCTAGTTTTATCTCAGTTTTGGTCTCCACCACCTCCCAAGGAAAGTATGTATATAACACAACCTTTGACTCCTTTAACTCCTTTAACTCCTCCACTGTTACCGGGTAACATACATAACACCTTCTAATTCCTAGAATCCGATCTCCTAGGAGTTAACCTGAAACAGTTAACCAAGTGAACTTGTGTGTTAATTGAAACCTATTTTAATAATAGCTAAGGCTGATCATCTGCTAATATGTAATGCTTTTAAGATTTCTGACACTCAGATACAATCTAAACATCGCCAATGAGAGAAGTATGTGAAATAAAGTGTGCAAAGGTAATATATTTCACATGAGCAGCAAGAAGTATGCACAGAACCAAAACTAGGAGCTAAAAGGGTCAAAAATATCACTTAATGCACATTTAATCCGATGTTACGTTCAGAAAAAGGCATATTTGGCGTCATTTCACGGTTCGTGTTCATTTGTAAATAAGGTGAGTGAGAAAATGGACAGTTTTACTGTTTTTGTCTTTTTGTCAGTAGTTTTTCTGTGATATGTGAAAAGGCTAAATCTGACATTGGTTCATTCAGGTTTGGCAAAGTAAAGTTATGTCGTTACTGGAAATGTTTGACCACAAATCAAATGTCAGAGCAACAGAAAAAAATGCAAGGCAGCATAATTATGCAGAATGGAAGTGTGTCTCTTCTGATTCGATGTTACAATGTTATAGACAATCCTCCCCAATCATCCAGTAATTTCTTGCACACAGATTGATTCCATTATAGCTTCTCCTTAACATTAAACATGTAATATCCCATGTGACATGTCTACATTTCTGATGGAGTCTAAAATTCACAGTCCATTCTGGATAAATGTTGCCTTTGTCAGTCCAGTGGGAAGTGAAGCTGCAGGTGATGAGATGTAAGTACAGAGCACTGGCCAGGAGAGAGACCTGCTCATCACATGACACACATTTTAGATGAATTCTTTTAAACTTTTAGAGGATGGTTTTGGTTTAGCTTTTCCTATTTGACATGCATCTGCCTGTAAAGGCTGTGCTAATACATATTTTCTCACCACCTCCGAGATTCAAGGAAACAAGGACTCATGCAAAACATTCTCCAGCTGTCAGTCTAAGAGTCTCCCGCAGCTTTACAGACAGCCCTGAAAATTGCATATTAGCTTGTGCACGTGTGTGAAGATATGGATAGCTTCCCATGAATCAAATGGCACAGAGAAGATAAACACTGCTTGATGTTTATTGACCAGCACTACAGCTGGATGACAAAGACTCCAGTTGTGGCTAATTGCTCTGCAAGTTGACTGAAACATGATTCGGAGACATCAACTGGGGTTAATTATCCAACACAATCGTAACTTGTTCTCTCAGCCATGACAGTAATTTCGGCCCATAGTGGCTCCAGGAATGTGGCCAGGAGCCGGTGTTTGTTGCCAGTGGGACACATGCATGGTAGCTTTTTTATATCATGTGGAAAGCATCCACATGTCAGACACTTTTCTTCAGCTGAAAAGGGAAACAAAGTCTGCAGGACGCTAGTGTTGATAGGCGCTGCAAGGGATCACGCCTTTTAGCAGACACATGCATTTTCCATCTGGTCTTGTGTTTTGCATCCACCCAGTTGCCTTGGATTTAGATCTCTATGTGATTACCCTTAACAGCAATTCCAGGCTGTTCCGTCAGACTAAGACAAGCTTTTGAAATCACTCATGTAAAAACATGTTTGCAAACAATAGGTAAAAAAAAAAGCAAAGGCACTCTGAGACTTGAGGTATGATGATGAGAACCGTTTAACCCTCTCAGGCTCAAATTAAACTTTTTGTTTCTAATGCACAACCAAGACCTGCAGTGGCACTTCTGAGTAAAAAAAACTCATAAAATATGTATGTGGGTTAATCAGGTTGTTAGTTTTTAACTGTTGCAAATCTGCAACGCCTGCCTTGAGAGGGTTAATATTTAACCATTATATCGCAAGCCTCGGAGTGCCTTGGATTGTTCGTGTGGTTTGCAGTCTTTATACTGAGCGCTGTTGTTCACTGAGTAGGATCTTTAAAAAAAAACACTTTTTCATAAAGCTCAACTGCACTCCAGATTTTTCCTTTTTTTTTAAAAAAAAAAAAAAAAAAAAAAAGAGGTTTATTTGAAAAGCTGTACAAGAATCATGCTGCTTGGCCCAGGATAGAAGATTAAAGCCACCTGCCTAACGCTACATCCCCATCACATCACCAAAACAGCTCAGACTCATCAGGGCTGTGATAGAGAACCTCAGGGGGTATCCCGCTGCGGCTCGCACAGGATTACAGCAGCTGAACCTTTGTGTTCTGCTTGTTTTAGAGAAGGGCCTCCATGAAGCAGGCTAGCTCCAGTGAATCTGGAGCAATTTCTCCCAATCGGGGTTGTGAAAATCTCAAAGTATTCCTTCCTTGGCACATTGTCCTGCCGGGAAAGGCAGCTGACATTTGGGAGAGCAATTGCTGTGGTTGGACTGGTCGGTCCGCAACAGTAGCTGACGTTATGTTTCAAGGTAACAGCAGAACACTGTACTGAAATAATCAGTGTTATTCACTTTAGTTTAATTAGCATGCCCGAGTTCTTGTTTCCAACAATCTCTTACATGAAGGTGGAGGATAAAAATTCAGTGCATTAAGAGCATTTTGTTTTTCATCTTTCTCATGGCAAAGAAGATTTTTATTCAGTCTTCATCTTTAAGCATAACTCCCTGTTAATTTACTCCAAAGTCATGTAATAATAAGACTTGAATGGGTTTTTTTTATTTATTTTGAAATTTATTCTTATGCTTATACATTTATTCTTCAGATAAAAGTCTTTCTTTAAAGGAGCACTTTACTCCAAGTACAGTCGTCCTGTCATCATCTGCTCACTGAGTCAGGAGTTCAAAAGTATAAATTGGAATCCAGTAAAGTAATATTTGAGATTTTGCATGAAGGCAATTGTGGTTGATTTTGATTAGTTTTTCTTATTGCTTTCTGAAATATGGTAGCATTTCATCTGAGCCCTTGATTGCAGTGAGGAAGCTGTTTGGGCTGATATGAAAGAACCAAGAGGCAAAAAAAAATATCATTTGATAAAGACAAATAGAGCGTAAACCTTCCTGGAGGTTGACTTGAGCAAATGATGTCACAGACTTCAGTTTTGGAATAAACTGTTCCTTTAACACGAAAGACCTTCGTGGCCTGCCGCTTGTGGTCGGTGCATGTCCACGGTCTCTCCTCTGTCTGCTGTACGAGCCTCAGTCAGTGCTACAACGCTACATAAACGGCTTGTTTTGTCTTGACCCTCCCTCCTCTTCCTCTTCCTCCTCCCCGTTCACCCCAAAGTCGAGCAGATCACCGCCGTTTTCACCGCTGCCACCCGGCAAAAGGCATGGGACCATTTCTCAAAAGCACAGCGCAAGAACATAGACATTTGGCGCAAGCAGTGTGAGGTTGGTATACCTTTGTTTGTTTTTTTCTGTTTTCTCCTCCCACCCTGGCTCACTGCTTTCTTCTCTGCTGTCACTTTTGAGTCCCCAGGAGAGAGCTGGGGATTGACACACAGTCCCGTAGGATTTGTTGTATTCAGTGTCTGGGTTGTTGTTTTGCTGGATGCTTCGCCCTCACAGACAGACAGACGGGCAGACAGCAGCCTCTGATCGCCCGGGCCTCCCTTTATCCCTGCAGCCCCAATGTAAAGCAAAGATCTGATGCCTCCTCGAAAGTGTGAGACGCTGCTATGGCAACACTGCTTTCCAGGGTTAAGTCTCAAATCAATTATTTATCCCAAGTCAAATCTAGAAAACAAGTACGAAGACGAGAATGCTGCACACGAAAGAGGGAAGACCCGTTCACGCGGCAGCACCACAGAGGATTCAGACGTGGAGCAGCCTGTTGGCGCACGTGGAGGTTGTGGGTTTGTTGTTCTGTGGGGGTGAGGGGGTTGAATACACCAACTTAGAATGCAGAAATGGAAAGTGATCGAAGAAAGGATAAAAGTGAAATGTACTTGAATTTGTGTATTTTATTTCAAATCACAAAGGGACAAAGGGAGTAAGTGTTTTGTTAGTTTTTGTGTTTTTGCTCCAGCACACAATTTCAAAGGATGATTTCTAAGCATTTCCAAGCTTTGAGATTGCACATTCAGGTGTTAGAGTGGGTCGTCTACCTATCAGAAGGTTGGTGGGTGGATCCCTGGCTCCTCTTGTCCATCTGTCAAAGTATCCCTGTGCAAGATATTGAACCCTGAGTTTCCCCTGATGCATCCATCAGCAAGTGAGCGTGTGTGAATGTTATGCACATGTGCTTAGATAGAGATAAAAGCCCTGTATGAATGTGTGTGAGTGGGTGAATTGTAGTACTTAAATTGAATAGACAGGTGCCATGTAAGTGCCAGTGCATTTGCCAATATTTTATTTTTGAGACCTAAAATAAAACCTAAGACTAACACCAAAAGGAGCTGAGGGACGTGGAAAATTTTTTGCTTGAAAACAAAGCAAAGTCCAATAAATGACCTAAAGGATAAAAAGCACTTCACTGTCGGAAGCTTTCACTCCACTGGTTTGATGAACACTTCAGATCCTTGTGCAGTCATATGGAAACTTTGCTGGCATTAATACATAAAGCAGAAAAAAATAATACTTCTATTATACTTTTTTGTTTGTTTGTTTTGTCTTTTCATTTGAGCGTGAACTAGAGATATTTTATTTACATCATCTTGTCTTTATTAAACAACACTAATTGAACCAGTCTCACCCTGCGAGAGCTAGGTTAGGCTCCAGTCCCCCGCAACCCTGAACTTGGTAAACGGAAGATGGATGGATGGATGGATGGATGAATAGGCAGATGGATGGATGGATGGATGGATGCAGTGATTTGGTCCAGGTTGAAAAGCGAATAATGAAAGGCATCCTCTTAGCATGTTTGTATTCTTTCAGTTGTCTTTATTTTGGCATTTTATATTTTGGGTAGCCAAAGCGAATACTGTATGACACACAAGGGTCTTGACTGAGGCATTGGTGTCACCACAGTTAATATTTTGGGTAAGAGGTATTGAATTCCACAGGCTCTTATTCATCTATAGTAAGATTCAGTCCCCTTGTGAGATCTTCCTTTAATGGCTACCGTTCATGGTAAGTCTATATGAATCCATATTTCTACAACAACAGGAGTGTCTCTGCTAACTGTTTGGAAGCAGGCTGCACATTTTTCCTCAGTGGAGATGGATATTATTCTGTTAGGAAATGGTCTGTGAAATCACAGCCCACAAAAGAAAAGCTAATGAATATGGGCGAAAATGGCAGAGATCTGATTCACAGGCAGCTTCTGCAGAAGTGAAAGATAATACGACACGCAGGCAAAAGGCTCTCAGTCTATTACATCTCATGCGTATGCGCTTCGCTTGATGAATGATTAGTTCATGAAAGCAATGGGAATGATGACAATGGAGCTGGGAGGTAGGCCGCAAAATGTTTTTATTGCAACAATGGGACGGCTGAGTTGCCACCATAAACTGGATGTAGCCACCACGGTGCCACGCATCAGCGCAGCCAAAATCCAACTTTAACCCTTTCCGATATCTGAATGGACGCTTTGTGGTAAAAAATTCAGTTCAATTCAATCCAAATCAATTCAAGGCACTTAATATAGTAAAGACAATACAATAATACAGAGAAGGAAACCCCAACAACCATATGACCCCCTTTGAGCAAGCGTTTTGGCGACAGTGGGAAGGAGAAACTCCCTTTTAAGGAGGAAACAGGATAGATGGCCTCCCCTCCCCCTCCAGCAGACCCTGGATCTGCTAGAGGGGGAGGGGCAACCATCTGCCTGGTTGGGGGTGAGGGGAGGAGGACAGGACAAAGACATGCGGGGGAAGAGAGCCACAGATTAAATTCACCCACAGTTGTTATTGAATGACATTCATATGTATTATTGCCGGTTAACAACAACATACTGTTGTAATAATTAAAGTATAAAATAATATAAAACAAAGTGGTATAATTGACACTGGCTGTTCTGTGCTGTAAAAAGCATGTTAAACTCAGAGGCTTAGAACCAATAAAACAACAGGATACATGAGTGACTGAGTGAGCTACACATCGAGAATACTAGACATAGCCTCACACTTAAAATAGGAAAAGCACACACACTCTTATTTATTAGAGTATGTCTTTATTGGGTTGTTTTGTTTTTTTTTATCCTGGTTTTATTGTGAATTTAAAGCCCAAAGGAAGTGCATCAAACTACACCAGCTCAAAGTTTGGAAGTGTTTCAGTACATAAAAGAAGCTTCTTATAACTTCAGAGGTGGCTGAGAGTTTGTTGTAAAGTCATTTTTTAAAGTTTTCTTTAGCATCAAAGCAATCTGTTTGTACATCTGTGGGTGAAATGCATAGAACTGTAACCATGGAACAGAGAAGAATGCATTGAGTTGACACAGATAACTTCTAAGAATGTTTGGAAACATTTTAGACCGCAAACACAAAGGTTGCTCAAACACAACCTTTCTGCCCCAACTTGTTACAAATACGACACTTGTAACAGCATGCGTGTGATGAAATTGCTAACAGGACATCCCATTTCTTCACGAGTGAGCTGAGGACCGCTGTTGCTCTGTGTCTCTGCTGGCTGTAATGTTTTAGGAGCTGAGGAACGCCCACAGCGAAGAGATCATGGGCATCAGACGAGAAGAGGAGATGGAGATGTCGGATGACGAGTCGGATGAAAGTCCTTGCAAGAAGATGCGCACTGAGGAAAATGGTAATTATATCACCTTTCAAATCACACATTAAATGACTAAAGGTGTGAATTTGAGGCCTCTGGCTAGAGATGATGATGGATGATGGAAACGTGCCAATTTTTTTCCCCGATTCTCTGTCTCTCCTGTTTGTGTTTGCTTTTTCTCAGCCACATGCAAAAGTGTGAACACTGAAAGTAAAATTGTTTTTTTCTGAGATTAATTCTGTCTTTGAGACGTCCAGATTCTAGAAACACTTTTTTTCACGGGTCCCCTGATTTGGTGCTCTGCTCACAAGAGCTCCTCAGGATCTTTGAGTTTATGTGATTTAGACAAGCTGGTTTATTTGTGTGGCAGTTTAACTAATAAAAAGTCACAAAATCCTGTGCAGCAAACAGAATAGCTCAAGCTGGGTTTACTCGAACACGTGTAAAGGCAGTTTTTATTTAAATCAGCCTTTAAAAAGAAATTTCTGACAAGAGACTTTGCAGCCTGTGCCACATTAAATCTGCTGTTCATATAACCCTTCAATTATAAAAACAAACAAAAGCAGGATAAAGTTGTGGGGACATCACTGATGTGGACCCTGAATGAGATGCTCATGTTCATTTTTTACAACACAAGGCCTCTCTCTTCCCTTTCCATTGTTTCTTTCTCTCTCCTTTTTGTCTTTCTCATCCACTTGTTTCTTATTTTCCTACTCTCATCTCCTCCCTTTCCTCCCTCACCTTTCCGGATCCCGCCTTTCTTCCCTCTCTCCTCCCGCAGGAGTGTGTGATCAGACTCAGGCCTCTCTGAAGGAGGAGAACGACTCCCTGCGCTGGCAGCTGGACGCCTACAGGAACGAGGTGGAGCTCCTGAGGAAGGAGCAGAGCAGAGCCAGCCGCCCAGAAGACGATCACTCGCACACACACCCTCACAGCCCAGAGGCTCAGATCCAGCTGCTGCAGCAGAGCATGCACAGCATGCAGCAGGTTTGTTTGTCTGCCTGCACATCGCATTTTCATGGTTCTCAGAAGTGACTATAATCCTTTTAATCGTACTTTTAGCTTAGGAAATCCCTCTGATCTCTGCTGATAGTCAAACTTTACATAACTTTGAGTCACACCTTTCATGAAAATTATTGCAATAATATGTAATCTGCCATTTATGGCTGTTCAGTTTTGCTTTTAAATATCTTTTTTATGCCTTCTATTGGAAGACGTTTGCTCTAAATTGAAAACATTAAAATGTATTCGCTGCTTAAACCTTAGGCTGTTTATAAAAACAAACAGAGGAGCATCCCCGTGTTCAATCATTAAGACCTCCACAACCACGAGGACAAAGTAAACAGTGTTGGCCATAATGGTTTCTTGTTACCATCACCAGGTCAGAGTGATTCCCAATTTCACTTCTGCTTAATCAATACTGTAAATTAGTGAATGAATAATGGCCTATAATAATGAAGAAATGAACACTGGTGCTGCTGAACCTGTTCTAAAAATTTCTCTACAATGAATTTTGATGCAGCAGAACTGAAGAGAACAGTTTGTGTTACTCTCGCTGCTGCTGCTGCAGATTCTTCATTAAATGTTCCACGGCAACCTTCTAAAACAGGCCTCTGGGGCAGATGCTCTCTATTTGTATTTTTTAAGAAAAAAGAAGGAAACTATTCGTTAGGCAGATAAACAATTTATTTTCTTACTAACAAAACTGCTTTTCTTAATTTGAGTAGTTACAGGTTACAGATCCTCTTGATAATTGGCAAATACGGATTTTAGATGATATTTTACTTGAATTCTGCTTTTGGGAGAAACCACAGTGGTGCGGCGGTCCCGGGTTTGAGTCTGCTCTTCCCGTGCCTGTCTGGGTTTTGTCCAGGTACTCTGGCTTTCTCCCAAAGTCCAAAGACAGCGTATGACAGCTGGGATAGCCCCTAAAATCCTTCCTTTAAGATAAAGTGAATGATTGCAGCTAACTTTGTATCTAGTTTTTTAGCGTCTTATTAAGCTATTTAGGATATTTAATAGTCTCTCTAGGGCTCTCTCGCAGTTTTTCATCATTGCTATGACACATTTGCTGAAAACTTTCCACATGTTTCTCAAAGCCCAATTTTCAAGCTATAATCCCAAAATGCTGCAAATATGCACATCAAAGCTTTTTCTGTGTTTGCAACCAAACTGTTCAGATCGCACGAGCAGCCTTTACAGCTAATAAAACTACTTAACATTCGTTAACTTCTCCATCAAAATAGTTTGTAAACAGTGTTGACATTTAACTCGATAACCTCCCTCGTGTGATTGCTTTCAAATTCCAAAGAAATTGCAAGTAGTTAAAAAAAATCCTTGATTCAGTTCCTCAAATTTCATCTGAAATGTTTGCTCCTGCTCGTCCCCTTCCACCTCCTCCTTTGCCTTCTCTTCCAACACCTTTTATGTGCAGTCTTCCTCCTCTGCCTCTCACATTGTTTCCATCCACATCAGCCCTTCCTGGCTGTACACTCTGAACCAGCATACAATCACATCATTATCCAACAAGTGCAAACAATTATGAGTTACATCTGCTCTCTAACCATGTTTAACTTCTGCCAACTGTGATTACTGTTAGGCATCAACGTTGAAAGCATGTTTATTGTTTTATAAAAACAGTAAATAAATCATATAAGGTTTTGCTAAAATAATGATTGATTCAATAAATGGGTATAGGGATTTGTTTTTTTTTTTGGGGGGGGGGGGGGGGGGGGGTTAAGATTTCAGAGGAATCTTAACACAGATAGGTATAACAGTGCAAGGACTAGATGGTAGTGAAGCTTGACCTGGGGTCAACCATCCAAAGCATCGGACAACAGGAGAGTAGAAGAGAGGCTGTACAAAGGTGTCGAACTCCAAGCTGTGATCCATCACAGCTGATTTAAATGCCAGATTACCTTCTCAACATGTCTTGAAGTTCTCCAGAGGCCTGGTAATGAGCTAATCATGTGATTCAGGTGTGTTGATATCTAAAACCTGCAGGATACCGGCTTTCGAGGCCTGGAGTTCAACACCCCTGGTTTAGCAGATTGTAGTTAGATCTGTTATGATGTATGCCAGGGATCCCCAATCCCAGTCCACGAGGGCCGGTGTCCCTGCAGGTTTTAGATCTCACCCTGGGTCAACACACCTGAATCACATGGCCAGGCAACTGGAGAACTTCAAGACATGTTGAGAAGGTAATTTATCCATTTAAATCAGCTGTGATGGATCAAGGACACATCTAAAACCTGCAGGGACACCGGCCCTCGTGGACTGGGATTGGGGACCTCTGATGTATGCTCTGGAGATGATGGCACTGACTAAAAAATGCAGGACGCAGAATTAAAAATGTTAAGATTTTCATTGTGGGACAGGATTAGAAGTGAGTACATCAGAAGGACAGCTTAAGTATGGAAACAAAGTCAGGGACTCAAGGCTGAGATGGTTTGGACATGAGCAGAGGAGGGGTGCTAGATATTCTGGCCAAAGGATGCTGAAGATGGAGCTGGTGGAGGGTGACAAAGGAGGATGCTCAGGATAGGGTGAGATGGATGCGGATTAACCACTGTTGTGACCTTTAAAGGAGCAGCTACAGAAGAGGATTTGGGCCACTGGGAGAAAAAAGTGGGCACATCTTTTTTTTTTCTTCTTCTCCAGAATTCAGCTGATACAGACCAGCTACTTTTGTAAAATCTGAGGAATGTGTCTTTAAAAATGACTTGAATAATGAAACCCATGAGCTCAAGTCTTTTTAGTGTTTGCAAGAAAGCATTTTTTTTGTTTTGATCAGAAAAGAGCAGGAAGCGTAGCATACACAAGCAAACACAGAAAAACCAACAACCAAACAGTGTTTTCCTCTGCTGAGTTCTCCCACTATTCCTCACTCTACTTTTTTCATGGAGCACAGTGAGCTGTGTCAGAGCACGCAGCTCGTTTGCCACGAGTTAGCCTGATTTAACTTGACTTCCTGTCTTTCTCAATCTAAACTGACAGCGCTGATAAAATGAGGCACATTGGAGACAACCACCATCATATAGACACACACCCACACACTGCCCTGCTGGCTCATTGTAAACGTGCTGCTTACTTGACTTCTTAATAGTGTGAGGGGAAACTCACACTGCTATCGCTTCTCATTTGTCATGCGGCGTTGTTTTTTTATTCCCCCTCAGTGCAGATGATCAGCTGTGACAAACAAAATCAGTGCTTTGCTTCATATACTTCATCACAGCGTTAAGATGACATCGCATCATGCAAAAAATATGAACGCGCACACGATGAATGAAACAGTCAGTTCATTTAAATAATAAACATCTTATTGTGATAAAAAGACTAAAATCAGAATAAAAGTGGCTTCAGCACTAGGAGAATAATAAGATGACAAAGTGTTGAGTGTAGGTAAAGGGAGCAGGCAGATAAAAACCTCTCACAGCACTCACTGACAGCTGCAGCCTCAAGTCAAAGTTCTGTTTTCTCATCTTCTAAGACATGAAGCAAGACGTCCTACAGCTTCTTGGCATCTTGGCTTTCTTTTATTTAGTAGAAGTAAACATCATTTCCTTTTTCCTCCATGTTCAAATTAATGACTTTAACCAGCAAACCTTCAGCAACTGAAAAACAAGCTAATGTTAACCTGAAACTCTCTAAAGTCATCCTGGAAATGCAGAGCTGTGAACAGCAAAGTCACAAAACAGTTTCTCCTGCAGTAAGACTGCATATCTAAATATGTCCTGATGCCAGTTTTAGTTTTCAGGTTTATTTACATGGCGCCAAATAACAACAGCAGTCGCCTCACAGAAGCCAGAAATTTACTCCATAGCAGGGATGTCAATTCATTTTTCACTGGGGGCCACATAAAGCGAACTTTGACCAGTAAAACTCCCCCCTCTGTCAGTGTAAAGAACTTTAACTGCACATTTTTATCCCTGAGATATATTGATGTAAAAACAAGCAGTGCAATTTCAACAGTATGTCTCAATATTTCTACACGATAAAGAGATCCTGCTGTGGTAAATGAAAGGCGTCTGTCAGCTTTGGGCTTAAACTGTAAGACATAAATGTAAAAAGCTACAGAAAGCGCTCTGGTATCTCATTGGCCAGACTGCACTGTAATTATGCAACAGAAAATTCAATAATCACTTTTTTTTTTTTTTTTAAATATTTAAAAGTCCAAAATTGATGGTTTCCATTACATTTTCCAGCAGCGTCTGTTCTTTAACAGGGTGATTCTGGCCCCTGGGCCTTATGTTTGACCACTGCATTTTGAGCTGCGCAGCTGCAACTCAGTTGGAAATGTGAGAGCCAGGTGCTTTGTAGGCACTCAGACCCCTTGAACTTAAAGTTTCCCATTAACTTTTTCTCCCATAAAGATGACATTTGATGACTTCCCCGGTACCTCTAAATAACAAGATTTGACACCGCAATATATATCAGCCCCAATATATATTGCGGTGTCAAATCTTGTTATTTAGAGGTACCTGGGAGGTACCTGTGATTATTAAATTGATATTGTTAAGTTAAATGTGTATCTGTGCTTGTCTTCCAGCAACTTCTGAACCTGCAAGAGAAGCTATCGAGCAAGGAAACTGAGCTGGAGCAGGCAAGAGAGGAGCACCGCTACCTGGAGGGGGAGGTACTCAGCCTCAGAGACAAGGTGTGCCCCAATTAGTATTCACCCTCCATTACTGGCAACCAAATTTAAAGTAGTCATCCATCCATCCATCCATCCATCCATCCATCCATTCATCCATCCTCCCTCTTCTCCTTATCTTAATCAGGGCTGCAGTTAAAGTAATTTTTAGAAAATAAAGTAGTAAGACATTCCAGGGACATAAAGAGATAATGAACAACTCTGTTACGCTTGACTGGATTCCTTTTGTTTGGAATCCTTATAGTCAGCCCTGTGTCTACATAGCAATGACCAGACATGTTTGTCTTTTTCAGGCTTAATGCCATTAAGTCCTTTGACTGCTTCACACTTTTCTAAATCAAGTATTTCACACAGAACACAGCAGTAATACAGCAAGAACACCGCTGTAGCGTTCAGTCTTCATGTTCTCATGAAGTGCATTTTCCAGTCTCTCTGTTGTGGCTCTTTCATGTGCGGTATACTGAAAAAGCATGCTGCAACACACACAGACGCTCAAATTCATGGAGGGGATGAAGGGGGTTGGAAGGACATGAGTGCTGCTATGGCAACAGCCCCGCCAGGATGTTATTCTGCGGTCTCAAGCTGAGAGGTGACTGGCCAAGATGGCATGTGTGTGGTTTATAAATACCTGCGGACCAAGTGTTAGAAACTGCAAAATACTCTCTGCGTATTACCTATTAGAAATTATAAATATCTATTTATTTATTTATTTACAGCGAAAGTAACGTTACAGTATTTATTCCTTTGCTAAAGGCCTTTCACTTTAGTGTACTTACTAACTGTTATCTGCTAGCTAAGCATTGACAGCTCACAACAAACACCGAAGAACTGAACCGTGGGACTCCTGAATGTTACACAGAGCACACAACGCTGGAGTTAATGATGCTTCACCTTTAGTGGGGCAGGTGCACCTTCACACCACTGCCTCGCTCACCCCTTCACAATAATTCCCTCTCACAGCAGTTCTGTTTGGACATATATGTGAAACCACAGCATTACAAGTGTAACGTCTTGAGGTTTTGAGAACTGGACTTCAGTCAGTTTCACTTTCACTCTCATCTCATAGCAACAGTATATGTCAAGGTCAACAGTCTGACATATGGGGAGGTGTAAGGCTGAGCCAGTAATACCAGATTGTTGTGGCTGCTTCAACTTATTTGAAACATCTCCAGAAACACAAAAATGTTTATTTGGTACTCACAAGAAGGATGAACTATGAATGACCAAAGAAACTCAATCGGATCTGTGGTGGCATCGAATCAGCTGCTTTCATGTTCTCGCCTCATCTTTTCTGACTGTTGGCTTGACTGACCCCCACACTCACCTGACCTGTGTTTCTTTAAATTTTTTGAGCAGTGTATGTATAGACAAACAAATTTTATTTTGGCTATCTGCTGGTTCTTTGCCACATCCCACAGCAACATTACTGCAGGCTGACCTAAGACTTCATAGATGCATACATTCTGCAGGAATAAAAGGGCTGTCAGGGGGAACAGAGGAGGCCTGGGGGAGGAGGAGACACACTTTTTATGTAGTGATTTCACTGCCAAGTTTTACAGACGCTTCACATAGATGAATCCAGTCTGTAGGCAGAGGTGAACAAGCCCGGTCGGAGGTAACAGCACGTAAATCAGCTGCCAGGCTCATCTGTACTTCAGCTCGCACCTGTATACCACAGGAGCTTTTGTGGGGGAAGTCTTTGAGACAATCCAAATGAAGTAGGTGCTTCAGGTGCTTCATACCTGAGGAACTTGCCTTGCAGTGACAGCCTGGATTGCCCAAACCTCTTCAGAGTTGACACGAGGAGCAGGAAGAGTCTGAAACAGTGGCAGCTGCATGGTTAATGCAGTTTTTGGGAGATACTTTGTTTACACTGCATATCTCTTGCACAGACATTATGCTGGACTCACACAAACTGCAAATTAATCACCTAGCCCACATTATCCTCACATGCTTTTCCCATGCAAATGAGTTGTGTCCCTTTTAGAGCGTCAAATCTCCAAAACATGACTGACTTTTGCCCAGAAACTGTTGAGTAAAAACAGCTGGCTGAAGGTAAGAGAGCTCACGCCGTCATTGTGCGGTTTTGCCTGCAGTAATGAGAAGAAGGTTGCCGGGCTCTGCTGATGAGTGCTCTGTGATGGATAACTGGCAGCGCAGAGTCGAAGCAGCTGTAGGTTATGTTGCGTGTTTGGAGGAGGCAGATACGATGGCGATGGGGATGTAGAAGTGTCTTTAGTCATATTTTATACTTAGAAAACAAAAGGTTTCAAATCCAGGACTGTATTAATAACAGATGATTGTGGGTGTAAATCGCTACCTTCAACTTCTTTTACTGGTCTTTGCTGGAAACTGGGGACCACAGTCTGCTCCATATCGCTGTTTTTCATCTGTCGCTACTTATTACGGTCAATTTAAATGCCCCCTTTTAAAATGTTTACTTATTTTCTCTGAGGTTTTTTTTTTTAGCTTTTGTACTTATCTAGCCCATTTAACAGTCCACTGCTGAGTGGGTTACTTTCTGGATGATAAAGTTAGAAGAACGTGGGAAGAGGAGGGAGTTAGATGAGAGGAAACATCGGCCAAGTCTCTGTGGCAGCTCTCTGTAAAGCCTTCCATAACGCCTAATGACCAGTTTGCCATGTGTCTATTTGTGCACGATAAATACATTTATAATTCTCAAACAGCTATCAGCACAGTGTTTCTTCAGAGTATCCATACAATAGTCTCACAGTCTGCACATTTTCAGCCTGTCCTTCTAACAGACCCATCTATAAAAGAGCAGAAAAAACAGACTCTTTGTTACAAATGTTTTTTCTTCAAACTCTGAGTTTCACTGCGAGTCATCAAACACTTTCTGTTTTCTCTCTGTGTGTCTCTGCAGCTGCTGAGCAGTAATGGGGAGACTGTGGAAGGGACCAACGGCGAGCTCCATGAAAAGGTAAAAATTGAAGCCTGAGCTGAAGTCAACTGGCAGAAAAGATTTTGTTTTTTTGTTTTTTAAAAACAACATTTTCGTCAGGTTTTCAAGCCAAACATGGCCCCGTTCAAGAGTTTGAAAAGTAGAGATTTGATGTTTGTGTTTGTGATTCACACAATATCAGCACACTTTTTTAAAAAACTTGAATTTTTTAAAGACCCAAACAAAGGAAACAGTTGATGAGAGTGAAACACGAGTGAAATCAGGAGAGGTTACAGGAAGAGCATGTCTGTTATTTTGGTCCTCAGCTGTCTCTCACAGCACTTTGTTGCTTCTCAGTGACCCAGTATGTACACATTTACACACAGTGTCTGTATACTGCACATGTCATGGGAGATGGACTATTAGCCTCAAAGCTGCTGAAGTGCACACTGATTGAAGTCAGGAGGACACAGACATTTGTATCATGCTACTCTGAGTCGATCTGCATTCACTGTACTGTTATCTGAAAATCTGGCCTTCCTGAGTGCAACACTGTGATGCCTTTTATTAAATGATGAGGTTTTGCTTGGGTTTTGTCTGCTCTTTGCGTGTTGAAGTGCATGCAGCACCCGTATCACGCAAATATATAGTGCTGATTTCAATGAGATCCAACAAATGTTTCAACAGAAAGCCGGTGGCATTGTTCCTCGTGCTTTTTGGATTAATGTAGAATATATGAACTGATTTAGGATAAATGATTTAGATATTTTTTGAAAGCATAAAGGCATATGGGAAAACGTTGGGCCACCCAGCAGCTTCTGTTCTCTCAGTTTGCCCCTTGCAAATGCGTAATTGTTAATACCGCGCCAAAAACTATTCAACAAAACACATTCAGTTCTGGACACAACACAAATGCAAAATGCTAACTCATTTCCGGGTGTTTCCCAGCCCTCTGTTATCAGCTTCATGTAGTAATTGGTAGTTAAAATGTATTTGTACCCTTATGTTTTGGCTCTTTTGTCATACACATGTGTTTTCACAGGGGATCAACGGGTGTGTTCCTTCTCTGTACCACAGCAGAGACCGGAGGACTGAGCTTATCACAAGAGGAGTCATCACTTCAGAAAAAGAGGCTCTGCTTCTTGGTAAATGCTTCTTACTATTACTGGCTGTCAGTTTAGCTATATAACACATGGCTGAAACGCACTGGTCTAAGTTTGAAAAAATCACTCAAGTATAGTTATACCAACAAACGAAAATGGCACAAAAAGCATGTTGATCATTTTTCCTCACGCACCAAGCATAGGTTTGGTTCAAGCACAGGTTTGGTTCATTGGTTCAAGCACAGGTTTGGTTCAAGCATAGAATTGGTTCAGTTTGTCCCAAGTGTACCTTTTTTGCTTTCTTCTGACCACCGCTCATGCTATTGCTATACACGCTGCATTGTCTCACAGTATGACTGTTATGCAATTTCTTCTTTGTCTTCTTCTGTTTTACTGGCAGTTGGCAACCTATTTAATTAGATCAAGTAGTTGTACTGGCCTCTAGTGGAAGAGAATGTAATTGTTCTTCTAGTTACTCACGCTGATCGCTTAGAGTACTAATCAGGTGGAGCCAGTCTTCCACAGCACACCTGATCATTTCTCACGGCACAGTGGTTGGGAAAAGCTAATCTAGTGTAGTCTCCCTATATGTAGCATAGTATGATATAGTATACTCTAGTATTGTATTATTGTATGTGTATTATTGTATATATAGATCCCTAAATATGTGAATGCAATCATAGGAACTTCAAATTGATACCATCGGTGTATCTAATACTAATCTTGGACAAGTTTGAATTTCAGTGACTTTGACCGTAATGTCAGCCATCAGTGGTCAATCTGAAAATCTTGTGAATGTGATAACTTGGATAACATGGAGATGTAGGATTTTGATACCATAGATATGTCTGCTAGGAGGCTGACGGGTATCTCTTGTAGCTCCCAGTATTTTATTAAATAAACTAGTTGGTGTCTCAGCTGACACTTCTGAGGTTACAATATGAGTCTGTCTCAGTTCTAACTCCACAGGTAGTATTTTGGCCATTTTGTGGGATTTTATACTTCTGTTGTGCTTTTTAAAGGATCTGAGTCACGCACAAAAACGAATTCGGGTACATATTTATGTGCAGAGCTTTTTCATCAAGGAAAATGTTCTGTTCTATCTGATGCAGCTCCTTCACATTAAGTTTTTGTATTGGAATCAGAGAAACTTTGTTAATCCCAGAAATTGATTTGTGATAGCAGCAGACAATAGATACAACAGACAATAAAGCTATCTATAAAATAAAGTATAGAAAAAGAGATATTAATATATAAATATAAACATAAATATAAAAGGACACAAGTGTTACCACTAATGTTTCTGGGATGTTACCGATATTATAAGTGTACAGATGTGCACACGTTGTGGCGTACAAAGTGACAGAGTGCATTGAGGTATGGAGGAGACGACACTGAAATAAAACCCCTTTTGATTTTTTGGTTGAAATCTGTGGGGGTTTTTTAAAATTATTTGTTCCAGCAAAGTTTCAGGAATAACGCAGACGTTCATTGACAGTATGGTCCTGTTGTACCCAACAGGCAAAACTGTGGCCAAAAAGGTTTTAAAGCACTCACTGCTTAATCTTTTACTCTTTCTCACCTCAGATCGTGAGGCTTCTGCTCTGCAGAGGCTGGACAGCGGAAGGAAAAGAGAGATTTCAGTCAGAAAATTAATCTCCAGTGTATATTATAACCTGAAGTTTTTCCATATCCTTCTTCTTGTTATTTCAGCTGGCATACGAAAGGAACAAAATGAAAGCTTGCTTACCTCTCCATTACATTATCAGTGGAAATCACCGGTATAAAAAAACGTTTTACCCACAGAGCAGTTAGGTCTCGGTCTTCTCCTCGGCTCTTTTCAGTCCAGGAAAGATGTAAATCTAATTTGGCTGCTGTGTGAGCAGAGGTGAACGTGTGAGAGCGCTGATTCTTGCTCGGAGTGATTTGTTTCCAGCCTCTGCTCATTCCAAGAAACTCTCCCAGTACACAGCTCAAGGTGGATTATATGCATAGATGGATTATGAATGTCTTTGACTGGAACTTACTGACAGCTTTCATGGCTAATTTAATTTCCAGAGAGACTGTGCAGGCCGTGACGCTCATTCAAGCTACACGTGTGGACAGCAGCACCCTGATTACTTTGTAAGTTCAGCGCACAGCACGGTTCTGAGAGTATTCGGTAGCGGAGCATTAAAGATAACTGAGCGTGAGTGCACAAGAGTGCTTGACACTTAACTCATCTCAGCTCATACCACCGCTGCCGTGTTAGGCGTAAACATAGCGTCTGCTGTCTGAGAGTTTGGAGAGCTCTCAAACCTTCTTCTGCAGGAGAGACAGAAAAACAAAGTGCCTAAAGCCTGCTGTGGCTCCTTTCTGTTTCTATCTTCTTCTAAAATCAGAGACGTGGATTTCACTCTGTGTTGGGCCCCCATACAGCAGCTGGACTCAATTCATTTCTGCTGCCTTTGTTTCCCTCTGTAAAGCCTCGTGTTACCACAGACCATGCAGCAGCGTGGAGAAAAGCACAGGACGATCTGTATTTGTCCACAG